>NW_025779544.1:0-56910 GCF_021130785.1 Homalodisca vitripennis | reverse complement strand
CTGGTAAACAGGCCGTTTTACCGAATAGGCATGGTAGGCACGTGCCTAGGGCGCTAGGCAATTTGTAATTTTTGGCGGGGGAGCAAAAAAATGGAAAAACCACATTGGCCGTGGTTGTATCTGCACGCATAAATCATCAAACGGACTTTTTCTAGGCTGTCTTGAGCTGATAAGTGAATTTTATCTATTTCTCGCGAAACACATAGCAAATACATGGTAATAAAGGCAAATGGTAGTGGTATTATACTTTTCGTCTGAAATTTGCAGTGAATTTATCGAGATTATAAGGCAAAGAAAGTACTGAAACAAATCTTACAATGAAATTAAGAAAGCTCGCTATCTCTCTTTAATCATAGACTCCACACCTGACGAGTCGCACACAGACCAATTGGCTGTAGTACTGCGGTATGTTTCATTGCCCAATGCTTGCGCCAACGAACGCCTGATAACAACTCTTACCAAGTGTATGCCACAAACAAATCTGGAAGTTTGGAATAAGGAACCCTCAGTTTACTAGAGAAACTTGAGCTGGATTTCGATAACTGTTTGTGGACAAACTTACGACAATGCATCAAAACATCTTGGGCATATACTCAGGTCTTCAGACAAGGAATAACAGCAAAAATGATCTTGATGAACTATATACCATGTGCAGCTCATTCACCTAAACCTTGCTGGGTGTTTTGCTGTGCCGATAAGGCGTGTCCAGATAACACACAATATTTTTTACATTCCTACAAGGGCTGTATGTATGCTTTTTTTTCTCGGCATCCAATTACAGGTGGAACATCTTAAAAAGTCACATTGAAAAGAGTTACGAAGGAAAATCAAAGAAAGATTAGGGAAAGCCAATGTTTAAAACCTCTGAGTGACACAAAATGGTCTGCTAGGGTAGACGCTCTTCGAGCTTTAACAATAAGTCGACATGAATTAACAGTTGCTCTTGAAGAGCTAAATAAAGCCGTTACTCAGACACAACAGCCGCCGCTGAGTTTTCTAAAAACACTTGGAAATTTCTAAACCACATTATTAACTGTGATCTGGGACGAAATTCTCGAGACAGTTGATAAAACAAGTAACAAGTTTGACTCTTCAAAATCAAGATTTAAACATATTTGGTTCTACAAAGGAACTTGAAACACTAATCCTCGTTTTTGAGGGAAAAGAGAGATGTATTTGATGATGTTGAGTCCAAAGGATTGAAACTTGCAGAAAAAGAAGAAGCTGTATTTGACAAGGTAAGAAAAAGAAAGCTATTGCACGATGAAAAGAAGGAAAGAAGCATGGAAGAAACATCTCCTCGAGAGAAAGATTTCGTACTGGGGTGTTTATTGCCATTGTTGACAACATAGCTTCGCAGTCATCAAAAGAAGGGGCTAGGTCACAATATAAATTTCGACACAAGATTTAAGATCTTACAAAAAACTTTGAATAGAAAAATTCCAACAGAGGTGGCTTGTGAAGCTAAACTGTTAGGAGAAGTATATACAAGAACGATATTGATGGACAATACTTTGCCCAGGAATGTAACCATTTCAAACAATGCATGGTCTTGGAGAACCTTTCTAAGATCAAAGATATGAACGCCTATATAAAATCAAAACGGATTGGAGAACACGTTCCCCAATTTGGAGGTCGCTTCTCAGGATATTTTTCTAAACCTTACCTGTGACGAACTGCACAGCTGAACGTAGCTTTTTCAGACTTTGAAAAGAGTGAAGTCAGAAATTAGATCATCAATGGTTGATGAAAAGATTAATGGCCTTATTGTTGCTGTGCACCCTAAACGACCATTACTTTAAAATTAGACTAAACAAAAATTATTGACGACTTTCAATACATGAAAACCGGAAACAAAAGCTATTGCATGAATGATTCAGGTCTAGTGGTAAGCCAACAAACCAAAAACAATCCAAAGAAAATGTGATTAAAACGAAGACTATACAATAATGTAAATACTTCAAATGTAAAGAAAGGAGAATGGGTGTAACAGGTAAATTACACACATTCCCACCAGAGGCCAGTTAGAAAGAAACCTCACGGCTAAACGGTTACCAGTCCGGGATACGGCGAGTCCATAAGTGGTGGATAATGGGAAGGCTCTCGAAGAGAATCAGGATAATTTGTAAAGGAAAGTTCAAGGGGACATTAAGTCCTCCGAACCAAAACTGGCATTTCAGACTAAATCTAAATTTACGGGGTATAGGCGTTATGGTAGGGCTGGTGGGGGGTGGGGGGGGGGGGGGGCTTAGTCAGCTGGCAGGGGTATAAAAAGGGTGCAACTCTTAGTTGTGCCTAGGGCACTGGCAGGGTGTGTAAAACGGGCCTGCTGGGTAAACCTTTAGAAATTTTAACCTAGTTTGTAATTATGTATATTAGGTTAGTCATTTACCTGAACAAGAGATTCAGATAGCAGATCTCGAAATTTAGTGTTACTAATTTTTTGTTTCAACTGAACAATGGCAAATGTCTAGATAAAAATCCTGTTTCCTTCACAATCCTTCCATCTGCGAAAAAATAAACTTCAAACAAATAATTGATAAGAGTCATAAACATAAGAAAAACTCCTTTCGTGTTCTAGCTTGTGTACCAAAGCTTTCAGGAATCAGACTAGTTTTTAATCACAGATTCTTGTGAAAATAGCTGTATATGGTGAATTTGTACATGTGAATTTTAAATATAGGCTAGTAACAATCACCTAATGCTAAGTTATTTAACATTTTTTGTCACATTCAGTACAATTATAGCTGTGTGCAGTATTGAACAAGTATAGAATTATGTAGAAGGTTTAAAGTGGTTAAGAGCTAAGAGAAACATATTAGCACATATTACAATTTTACTAACATGTAAATTGTGCCTGTTATTTGTTTTATATGTTTCTAATGATAATTTCCGTTTATTTTGCATTTGTACACAAACTTTAACAAGGTATGTAGATTTTACAGTGTTTTCTAAGATCTTTGGAAAAGCTCAACATAAGTATAAAATCACTTTTGTCATGATTTAGTAATATTCTATCAACCATCAAATATTTATTGTAGTCATTTCTTGCAGAGCAGCCATTAACAGTTTTTACTAAGTGACATGTCTAATGATTGTAATAGTCAGCTTGTCTATCTCTTTAGGCTTCGGTAATAATATTTTATTCATTGACAACTAGTTGTTGTTGGGTTAAAAACATATAAAAAAGGCGTGTGCTCTAGTTTTTTTAGCGTCTATTGTAACAAACCAAAAACAATCCAAAGAAAAATGTGATTAAACGAAGACTATAAATAATGTAAATACTTCAAATGTAAAGAAAAGGAGAATGGGTTGATGTAACAGGGTAAATTACACACATTCCCACCAGAGGCCAGTAGAAACCTCGACGGCTAACGGTTACCAGTCCGGGATACGGCGAGAGTCCATAAGTGGTGGATAATGGGAAGGCTCTCGAAGAGAATCAGGATAATTTGTTAAAGGAAAAGTCAAGGGACATTGAAGGGCAGTCTGACATGAAAAAAAATTTTTTTTGGGGGGATTTTTGGTTTTTTATTTATTAATATTCTTTAGAATTTTCTCTTTAAAATGGTAAAATATAATATACCTTATTACTATAATATTAACCTTATATAAAAAATATATATATAAAGGCTTGCAACTGTTGTTTGGCGGTTGAGCACCACTCCTTATAGTAAACAACAATTCTATAAAATAGATATTAATTGGTTTTGTTATGTTGGTACTGTTTTGCTTTTAGTCTGGTTTTAGCTGATATCCACACACTGTCAGCAATATGACAGATGTCATCTGTTGTTATTATTTTATGTTGGAAGGTTATTGCTTGAATTTTTGAAAATACTGTGTTTTGTGATTTGCAAGTTTCCCTGTGTTTGTTTTTATTTGTAAAGGAGTTTATTGTATTGATGAAATGTAGATTAAAATGGGTAATAAGAACGAGAGTAGGAACTAAGAAACTATGTTACAAGAAGAAGACTGTTGTTCGTAGCAAGGGGAAAAACAGTAGTAACTTCAGGTAATGAAGAGGATAGGCCGTAGAACACCCCAAAGTTGTCTTCCACATCCAATGAGAAATTGAGCCCTAACCTAGCCTGCTATGATAATTCAACTGATACCTTACAGTATGACATAGTAAACATTGTACAGCTAGAATCAGTTTTGAAAGATGTATGCAGTGTGTAGGGTTTTGTCATGGCAACCTATCATTTAGTCGAAAACCATTAGCAGGGGCTCGCAGTACTAAATTTCCGGTCTCCTGTAAGCTGTGGCATGACAAAAGCTTTTGACAACTGTCCCAAAGCAACAGATATTAGGCCTAGGCCTATTGAGGCACCAAGCAAAAGTTCACAATGCTACTATGACTTGAACCTAAGGTTAGTATATACGGCTTGCGTTTTGTAATAGGAAAGGGCTATACTGCTGCCCAAACTCTTTGCGGCATGATGAATTTACCCGCTCCCGCCCAGCAAGTTCAATCAACATGAACAGTTTTTGGTCCAGCCATGTAGAAAGTGTGTGTGAAAACTCTATGAAGAGAGCAGTGACAGAAGCAGTTATTGAAAATGGAAATTTCTAATGACTTATGTGTTGCGGTTGACGGAAGCTGGCAAAAGCGAGGCCACACCTCGCTAAATGGCGTTTGTCACACAATTACTTCAGCAGATACGGGTAAAGTAGAATAATAGATATTTATTCAATGTCAAAATACTGTAACTGCCCTCAGAGAACAAGCAACCAACACTTAGAAATATGCAAGGCAAATTATGTAGGTAGCAGTGGCAGGTATGGAAGCTGAAGGTGCGACTGCAATTGTTCAAAAGATCTGAGGACTAAAATACGGTGTTCGCTATGTGGAGAGTTAGTACCTTGGAGATGGTGACTCCAATTGGCTACTGCAGCATCAGTTGTGGCAGAGAGCACCATATGGCCCAGATGTGGTCCATTCAGAAGTTGGAATGTGTAGGACACGTCCAGAAGAGGATGGGGACAAGAATAAGGGACCCCCCTTTTATCATGAAAAATAAAGGCTTCTTGAAGCTTTCTGACGGAAAACATCTCTTTCTGGGAAAGGTAGGCTAACAGGGAAGGAAGGCGATCCAACAAATCCAAATATACTATGGGACTAGCCATCCGTAGGAATACAACACAAGTCGTGGAAAGCCCATGAGGCGAGCAGTTTGGGCGTGTGTAACTGTCATGTTCAGTCTACTAACGATACGCCTTTACATATTTTATGCCCAAGACACCGAAGACACCATTGGTGTAAGTATTAAACAAAGCCGCCAAAGAAAAAAACTAAATATGACCACAGCCAGCATTTTCACCTCTCACCTGTTCTAATGAAAGCAATCAAACCTATTTTTAAATCTTTTGTGCAGCCTAGAACTAACTCAGAAAATGTCTCAAAGGAAAATCTCCAAAATCCTAATGAGTCTCTGAATGAATAATGTGCATTTGGGCTCGGCTCCCTAAACGCACCTTTGTTTACACTAGGTGCTCTTAGGCTAGGTGTCTATGAGGCAGTCCTATCATTTCAATGATGGGTACAGCTCCAAAGTGAAAGTTTATTTAGAGCACATTGGGCTAGAAACCAGGACCTGAATATGCGGTTAGCTTTAAAACGTCTCGACACCCAGCGGATTCGCAAAGCAGATAAAGCGGCTACCGACATTGAAAAAAAAATCAGGCAATCAAGGACTTTAGCCAAAAGGAAGCTGGAGGATCTGTATCAAGAAGCAGAGGATCCAGACAACCCTTCCTACAGTGCAGGCCATCATTAAACCAAGGTATATGAGTCCATAAATATGCTACCTTCTTGCTTTTTCTTGATTTGCCGAAAACTTGTTATTTTTTAACTTTGGGGCCCTATAACTCAAAAACTACTAGGCCTACCCCAGTCAAATTTTTATACAGTATTCTACTTACTATTGCCTAGTTCCCCTCATGGGAATTTATAAATATCTCTTGTTCAATGAGGCACAGTAAACATTTTTACTTATAAAAAAAGTTAGTTAAAAACAAATAAATTATAAAAAAATTATAACTTTTTAATTTTTTTTTTCAAATTTAAAAACCTCATGATAAGACCTAGATTATAAGCTATTTAATAAGTAAAATAAAAATCAGGACTCTATCTATAACCATTACAGAGATATAGGTTCCCAAGTTAACATTATGTTCTTATGGAGGTCGGACTGCCCTTAAGTCCCTCCGAACCAAAACTGGCATTTCAGACTAAATCTAAATTTTACGGGGTATAGGCGATTATGGTAGAGGCTGGTGGGGGGGGGGGGGGCTTAGTCAGCTGGCAGGGGTATAAAAAGGGGTGCAACTCTTAGTTGTGCCTAGGGCACTGGCAGGGTGTAAAACGGGCCTGCTGGTAAACCTTTAGAAATTTTAACCTAGTTTGTAATTATGTATTAGGTTAGTCATTTACCTGAACAAGAGATCAGATAGCAGATCTCGAAATTTAGTGTTACTAATTTTTTGTTTCACTGAACAATGGCAAATGTCTAGAAAAATCCTGTTTCCTTCACAATCCTTCCATCGACGAAAAATAAACCTTCAAACAAATAATTGATAAGAGTCATAACATAGAAAACTCTTTCGTGTGTCTAGCTTGTGTTACCAAAGCTTTCAGGAATCCAGACTAGTTTTTTAATCACAGATTCTTGTGAAAATAGCTGTATATGTGAATTTTGTACATGTGAATTTTAAATATAGGGCTAGAGTAAACAATCACCTAATGCTAAGTTATTTAACATTTTTTGTCACATTCAGTACAATTATAGCTGTGAGTATTGAACAAGTATAGAATTATGTAGAAGGTTTAAAGTGGTTAAGAAGCTAAGAGAAACATATTAGCACATATTACAATTTTACTAACATGTAAAATTGTGCCCTGTGTTATTTGTTTATATGTTTCTAATGATAATTTCCGTTTATTTTGCATTTGTACACAACTTTAACAAGGTATGTAGATTTTACAGTGTTTCTAAGATCTTTGGAAAAGCTCAACATATGTATAAAATCACTTTTGTTCATGATTTAGTAATATTTCTATCAACCATCAAATATTTATTGTAGTCATTTCTTGCAGAGCAGCCATTAACAGTTTTACTAAGTGACATGTCTAATGATTGTAATAGTCAGCTGTCTATCTCTTTAGGCTTCGGTAATAATATTTTATTCATTGACAACTAGTAGTTGTTGTTGGGTTAAAAACATATAAAAAAGGCGTGTGCTCTAGTTTTTTAGCGTCTATTGTAACAAACCAAAAACAATCCAAAGAAAATGTGATTAAACGAAGACTATAAATAATGTAAATACTTCAAATGTAAAGAAAGGAGAATGGGTTTGTAACAGGTAAATTTACACACATTCCCACCAGAGGCCAGTAGAAAACCTCACGGCTAACGGTTACCAGTCCGGGATACGGCGAGTCCATAAGTGAGTGGATAATGGGAAGGCTCTCGAAGAGAATCAGGATAATTTGTAAAGGAAAGTCAAGGGACATTAAGTCCCTCCGAACCAAAACTGGCATTTCAGACTAAATCTAAATTTACGGGGTATAGGCGTTTATGGTAGGGCTGGTGGGGGGGGGGGGGGCTTAGTCAGCATCGGCAGGGGTATAAAAAGGGGTGCAACTCTTAGTTGTGCCTAGGGCACTGGCAGGGTGTTAAAACGGGCTGCCTGCTGGTAAACCTTTAGAAATTTTAACCTAGTTTGTAATTATGTATTAGGTTAGTCATTTACCTGAACAAGAGATCAGATAGCAGATCTCGAAATTTAGTGTTTTACTAATTTTTTGTTTCACTGAACAATGGCAAATGTCTAGAAAAATCCTGTTTCCTTCACAATCCTTCCATCGCGAAAAAATAAACTTCAAACAAATAATTGATAAGAGTCTTAACATAGAAAACTCTTTCGTGTTCTAGCTTGTGTACCAAAGCCTTTTCAGGAATCCAGACTAGTTTTTAATCACAGATTCTTGTGAAAATAGCTGTATATGTGAATTTGTACATGTGAATTTTAAATATAGGCTAGTAAACAATCACCTAATGCTAAGTTATTTACATTTTTTGTCACATTCAGTACAATTATAGCTGTGAGTATTGAACAACGTATAGAATTATGTAGAAGGTTTAAAGTGGTTAAGAGCTAAGAGAAAACATTATTCAGCACATATTACAATTTTACTAACATGTAAATTGTGCCTGTTATTTGTTTATATGTTTCTAATGATAATTTTCCGTTTATTTTGCATTTGTACACAACTTTAACAAGGTATGTAGATTTTACAGTGTTTCTAAGATCTTTGGAAAAGCTACTCAACAATAAGTATAAAATCACTTTTGTCATGATTTAGTAATATTCTATCAACCATCAAATATTTTTATTGTAGTCATTTCTTGCAGAGCAGCCATTAACAGTTTTACTAAGTGACCATGTCTAATGATTGTAATAGTCCAGCTGTCTATCTCTTTAGGCTTCGGTAATAATATTTTATTTCATTGACAACTAGTTGTTGTTGGGTTAAAAACATATAAAAAAGGCGTGTGCTCTAGTTTTTTAGGCGTCTATTGTTTTTTTTTTGTTGTTTTTATTAATGGGTTATCAACCAAAGTAGCCATAAATATTGAACTTTGCCTCTACGTTAATATGGCAAATATGTAAAATAATGAATTTAATTTCATTTATAATTTTTAACCCATTTGGTGGGACAGGTTGATAGTTACATCATATACTTGTATTGTAAATTTTTTGTTTATAATTTTCACAAAGATTGGTAACTGAATTATTGTGATTTGTTAATTTTGTAAACAATTATGTTGTAATTAAGTCTCACACAAATTATTTAGTAATTGGGGAAATAATATATATATATATATAGATATATATATATATATATATATATATATATATATATATATATAAATAGCAAAATATTATATTATGTAAATGAGTTTTTAATCCTCATAATAATTCAGCTATTTTGCAGAGAATTAAAAACTCATTTACATAATTATAATATTTTGCTATATATATATATATATATATCAATGTTGACTGCAATAATTAGTTTTTTAGCGTGTAAAATCCTACAAAATGTTTGTTTTTTAATACTAACCATGCTTATCACTCATTTTAAAATGCAACAGTGAAAAAGTAATGAAAAATATGTTCGTCTTAAAAGGTTTTATATAATTTATTTATCAACCAGAACCAAAGTTTGTATAAGTTCTTTGGTAGACCATGTTGAAAGAAATATCTTGAGATATCTTGGCCTTGCCTTGAGGCAACAGATTTCAAACCGTGTGATTTAAATCACATTGTTTGTTGTATGATTGTAAATTCAGTTAGTACTGAGGAGTTTTGAGAGTAATTTACAAGACAACACTAATGATGTCCAGGGTCACACCGTGGGCCACGCGATGACAGGGATGTTCAGCGGTGGCGTGGTTAACGATGCTATAGCGGCCCAGCCTGCTCCTGCCCCAGCTGCTGCTGCTGCACCAGCTGGCGCGCCAGCGTGTGCGTTTGAGGTTCCAACAGTTCCTGCAGTGCGCGCAGGGACAGAGCGACCTTTCACTGTGTGAGGGCTTCAACGAGGCGCTGCGCCAGTGCAAGATAAACAATAAGCTGGGTGAGTATTACAGCAATACTCACGAGAAACTGTGGCCGAACAATTTGTCGGACGTGATATTTCAACTCGTTGAAAATCCAAAGAAACATTATGATAAATAAAAATTTCATCGGGAATGAGTTTGCAACAGAGTTCCTGCTGTGTGATCTATTCTACTTTTCTACTCTCTCATTGGGTTTATTTCTTTCATAAGTACCAATTATTGTCTTTAACTTAAATTGCACCTATCTTTGCCATCAAAAGGATTTGTCACCATTTTAACAAGTCGACATGGGTATAGTGTATAATAGTTGTTTGCTAGCTGTATCCTATTATCGTTGGGTTCATTTCGTCAAGAAGTACTAAGTTTCTTGTACCTTATAATGTGAGTCGGTTTTGAACAAGTCTATACATGTAAAGGGATATCTGTTACCACCACTCATATTGAGTAGTTGTTTGCTTAGCTTTAACTTCCCCATCCGGTTCATTTCATGAAGAAATACTGATGGTCATATAGCTTATAATGTGAGTCTGTTTGAACAAGTCTATAACATGTAAAGGGATATCTGTTACCACCACTCATATTGGAGTAGTTGTTTGCTAGCTTTACTCCCATCGGTTCATTTCATGAAGCAAATACTGATGTCATATAGCTTATAATGTGAGTCTGTTTGTTGAACAAGTCTATTACATGTAAAGGGATATCTGTTACCACCACTCATGTTTGAGTAGTTGTTTGCTAGCTTTACATCCCATCGGTTCATTTCATGAAGAAATACTAATGTCTTGTAGCTTATAATGTGAGTCTGTTTGAACAAGTCTATACATGTAAAGGGATATCTGTTACCACCACTCATGTTAAGTAGTTGTTTGCTAGCTTTACTCCCATTGGTTCATTTCATGAAGAAATACTAATGTCATATAAGCTTATAATGTAGGGCTGTTACACAACACCATCGTAGTCATCATAAGGGTTTCTTGCAGTCTGAATAAGTGTATACATGTTTATAGAGTATATGTATAGTATACAGTGTAACAACACCACTCGTGATACGTAGTTGTTTGCTAACTTCAATTCCATTGGTTCATTTCATGAAGAAGAAATACTGATTGTCTTGTTAGAACATATTATGTGTTTGAATTACGTATTGCCTTGTATGTTTTGAAGTTGTGCTATTTTGAAAATCTCTTCCTCAGATAGATAATACTAACCAATCACCTAACATTACACTAACCTAAGTTAATGAAAAATAGTAAAGCGTTGTTACATTACGTGGTTAAAAATTAGAAAACAAACATGTCATCTCTGTGCATTACTATCATTAAAACATGCACTTAATAAAGAACTAAAAACTAATTCTTGTAAATTTTTTAAAGATCAGAGGCCCACAGTGCGTTCTTCTTTACACATCTAATCTAAAAAAATATCTCTGTTTCTAAGTAAATCTATCTGTTAGATTAGCATTTGCAGTAAATTTCATTGTCAGTTTTGATCACTTAAAATGTTATATAAACTATAATTGAGGACTAATTTATACTCCTTGTTCTCTAAAAACAATTGTAATTTATAGAAATAAAAAAAAAGACCATTCTTTTTGTACATAAACAAGGATAGTTAAGCAAATTTTGGGATTGTCTGATACAAACACACGAGTTACTAAAAATCAATTATTTTTAATTTAAAATTTACAGTAATAATTTGTAATTTTTTGTAGTATAAGTGAAAAATGCATTTATATTAATCAGCTCGTGGAATGCCACCATTAGAAACAAATTTCTTTTTCATTGTGTCATCAATCCATTTAGAGATAAAATGAAATAGTTTAAATCAGTTCTAAGCTTCTTCTGTAACGAAAACATCAAATATTTTTGAATGGTTCCAATGTTTTTTTTTAAAGATTTTTACATTTATGTCTTTTTTAACATTCATAGCTATAGACAAATTTTTTCGTAAACATTCTGTCAAAGTAATTACTTGTATTATTTTCTTATGATTGTTTTTTTGTAATGATTTACTTAAACAATTTTTAATAAATCTTATATTAATAACTGAAAGTGAACAGATTTTTTTTGGAGTATCCAACATTTTATTTTACCTTGGAAGTTGTGACATCCAAGGAGGGAGGAAACATAAACATATTATCCTTTATGTAGACTTGGATTTGCTTGTCTGTGTTTATGCTACTAGATTTACTTGCAGATTATTAGTGGACTAGATGGTTTTTAGGATGTTCAGATTGACATTTTGATACTGGTTTCCATGCACATTCTGGTATTGGTTGTTTTGCTGGAGCATCCAAGAGCTGTTTTCAGCCACCACAGATGTTACTGATCTGTCTGTTTACCTATTCAATAAATCTCTCATTTAATTAGGTTCCCTGATAAGCTGTGGATTTTTCAACATTCCGGACCTGTTGGTCTGCTGAATTATTAAACCAGCTAAATTAACTCCCAAAGGACGGTGGTGTTCTTTATTGTTTCTACCGGAGGTTGTTTTGTGGTGGAATGTCTCTTTACATTTCTGTTGTTTCTTCTGTTCAGGGTCAGGGTTAAATCAATGATAGGACAGGGCAAACAAAATACTGATTTGGAACTTCTACAGCCAGGTATGTATTAGTCTTAATCAGATCCTTGGAAAGCATGAATTTATAGTAGTAATAGGTCTTGATACATCATGTTGAGGTAAATAAGCAAGTTTATGCTTCAATGTAATTAATCTTACAAAAAAGACATTTAAGAATTATTTTGAATTTAGATTAATCTGCACCAGTCATGTGCTATTAAAAAAAAAAAACATGAAACAATTCAATATTATATATATGCTTCTGGTAACTTCCATACTTACCATGCCAGAAACGGGAAGAATATTGCAATATTGCTCATTACAATATAGAATCTTTTTTAAAAACCCTATGTATATCAGAGTAGATTTTTTAATGAGTAAAAAAAATGTTTTTTAAATTAAGAGAGGATCAAGATATTTTAACTTTAAAAATATTCATTCTACATCATTTACATAAAGATTTTTACCGTTTGAAATTGTAAAAAAATTATGCATTTGTTGAAAATTATGATTTACAATTATATAAAACAATTCATTGAGGGATTATTTATTAAGTTAACCTTGTTACCACATATAAATCTTTTAATTTCTTAAAAGCTAATCGTTAAAAAAAAGAACTTGACATCATTCTTGTACATAATACAAGTACTTTGAGGAATATAGATTGTTCAATTCAGTTCAAAACTGTCATATCAATTTCAAAACTGATGTTTTTATTTATAGTTTATACTATAAAACCATGTTAGGTTTCCAGGAAAATCTTTTTGACTAAAATTGTATTTCCTGGTAAAAAGTTTTTTGAGCTTGTGAATTAAATTGTTTCTGCTAAACATATTGTGTTTCATTCTGTTTCAGAACTTTAGAAACCAAATCTCTAGGATATCAAAATTTAGATGCGACAAGATCAAAGACGTTAACCACAAAACCCAAATCAGCAGTGATTTGAAAACTATATTCCATAGTCTTTTTAGAAAAATAAATCTTCAATTTAATGTTTTTTTTCTTCATGTTTTTACCTTTTTTCTCTACTGTTGTTAAAATGTTTGTTAAAATAATGTTAATTGTATTAAAATAACAGTGTTGAAATTTGAGTTTTATTTGTTTGATTTTATTTGTTTGACCAATTTATTGGTGGTGTAGCAAAGCAAAAAACTGTAGCAAAGCTTAGAAGCAGTTAATTAGAATTTTGATAGTTGTTTTTTAATTCAAAAACTGTTGTTCTGACTCTGTACAGTAAATGTTGGAATGTTACATAACATGAATTATGAGCCACGTGGTCAGGGATCCAGTACGTCTGGCTATTTATAAAGTTGCAACTTCTGTTGAAATTACGTCACAGAGAGGCAAAGGCAAAAGGGCCAAATTCTGTGATGATTCTGTTTTTAGGTCACTCATCACTTTCTTACGTAAATTTATACAACTAATTTCATAGTGCTGCTGCAAAATTATGTATGTCTACATACCACAGCAACATAGCATTTTGGGATTGTTAAACTCTCCTTTTGTCTACTGGAATTTCTGCAGTCACAATAATTTTAGTGGTTTCACTGAGTTTTTATTTTTATTAAAAATATAAAAATTATTTATAATATGAATAAAATATAATTTTTTTTCATAAAAATTTGAAAAACAAATAACACTTCTTCGACATTTCTTTTAAAAGATTTATGTTCCAAACATTTTAAAAATGGTTTTCTTTTTCACATATATTTTTTAAAATGTTATGGTAATATGAGAATTTCCAATTCATTCTATACAAAAATAGGATTGGCCAAATGATTTGTGAATAAAAGAATTATTAGGGGTTTATGTATTTATATATATACATACAAGTAATATATAAATAAAACAAAAGAATTACCTGGCAAGGAAAGCTGCCAAACAAGATAGAAGTAAAAACAAGTGACTGTAAAAACGATTGCAATCGGTAAAAAAATGTTACGTTTGACATTTCTGATAGTTTAATGCTATTTTGTAAATTACTGTAAGGTTTGTGGTCATGAGCTTACATGTGAAATTATCAGAATATTTAATGTGGTGGTGATTTATCACTCATAATGTGATCAATTCATTTTATATGTGATAAACTTTTCACAAGTCTTGTAGCTTATTGTTTAGATATCTTATCAGCAGAGAATTCTGATATAACCCATCAAATAGTGATTATATTGTAAGGTTGGTAATAATCAATTCTTTTGTTATGGCAATTGCCAGTTTGTACTTTGAACTATACAAGTTGTTGAAACAATGAGTTTTACTTGCTTGTGTTTGTCATGTTTGATTGAACAGAACTGCTGAATAAATTATCTCTCGTAACAAACCTACTTCCTTTGTATTGTTTAAAAATTTTAATTTTCATAATTTTTCTGACAAGAAACACTCAAATAATTTTTAAATTATACCAACATTTTAGAAATGTTGCCGACATCTAATTTTGTCAAAGGTTTCGATTTCATCCTATACTGTAGGATTTTGAGCCTTCTAATTTTATTTTCAGTTTGTGTTTATACAAACTTTTATATTAAAGACTTCAAGAAAATCAATTTAACTATAGTTGTGTCTCAAAATAGCAAAAATCGTTGGAACGATAAAAAAAAAATTGTATATCACAATATTCTTCGGAAGTTGTTTCATTGAGACTAAATTCAACAAGTATAATCCCTACAAAAGGGGTTGTTTAGAATGAGATAGAATAATTAATAATGAATATAAATTTAAATTTAATGTCAGTTTTCAAAATTATTTTCAACATTCAGTTCATCTACACAAAACATTACTTAAAATAGTTTGAAAATAAAATGCAAGTACTAACTGGTAGTTTAAATGTCAAATGATTTTTATATTGGAGTGTCTTCAACTACTACTAATGCCTTTACAATTGTAACAAGTTTCATCAACATTTTGTTTTTGCTATTGCACTATTCAGCAATTAATAAACTCAAACTGTCAAATCGAAAGGTACATAGAGTCAATACCACTCACTGATTATATAAATGTGATTTTCTTTTTAATTGTAGTTTCCTTGTCAAAAAATTCTGAAAAACATGTCACTCCTTGAAGCTATAATTCGTGTAAATATTTGATTTTTTATCTTGAGCTGTTTTTATTTGAGCTTTAATTACAAAATTGCCGTGGAGTTATAAAAAAAATTATTTTCAAATTTTTCTGTATTCATGTATATGGCTTAACCCTTTGAGGACTGTGACCAAAAATATTTTTTTTTAATATCACAGAATATTTTTTATCAAGTTGCATCATTGGGTATAAGTGAAAACGACTGTGTCCAGAATGAGCACATTGCATACCACAAAATAGTTCATAACTTGAGTTATAAATTTATATCTCTATAATTCTTCTACTAAAATGTTTTAACTAAACTGTCTGTTGACATAGGTTTCCTCCTAATTAGGGATTGAGAGCAAGTTTTTGTTTTTTAAGTTTGTTTTTTTGTAGCATGAAAACAAAAACAATTCATGGGAAAGTTACATTTTTAAAAGAACAGTAAGTATCATAAATCGTATTTTGAGTTGGATCAAAATAAAAAAAATTACTTTTTTAAATCAGTAAATATAATTTATAAACAGTGTAATCATTGTAACCATAATGGTCTTACAGGTTTTTTTTTGTTTCATAGTAAAAAATTTAGACAAACCCAGACATTCAAACATAGTTTTGAAGGCCTTAAGTATTTGTGTCAATCTGCTTGTTCATAAGAAAAAACAACTGGATGGTATATTTTTCAGAAGTGTTTTTTAAAAGAATATAGTTTGGAATGTATTCTTTTTTGACAGAACATCATTTGGTGATGTATCGTCCATTGAAAGGGTTTAAAGGGCTATGAATTTAACATAGAAAATATTTTTTCCAAATCCAAAATCTATCATGACCATGATGAAATACATGAAACAGATATGATATTCGTACAACATCAAAAAAAGACCAGATGGTCAGTTATTGAGACTATTTTTTCTTTACATTCAGCGGAAATTAGAAATTATTTCTTTATAGAAAACGTGGTAACAAACAATAATCATTTGGAACAAATGTCTGAATTCTCATAGGCTGTGATGGAAGGTAATTGTCATCTCAATTGTGAGTTTTCATAGAATTGTAGACATTTGTATTTTATCACAAACTATTCAAGTTTCGTCAAGCAATTTTAATTAAGGGTTTCGTATACAAACAGGAGTAAAATGGAAGTTGGGACTATATTTTTGTCAAAACTACATGGTGAATAAATAAAAATATCTTTGGAAACTGCAAATACTACCTCTGAAACAATGACAGCCAATATTTATTTTATCTGTAATATCTGTTACCTTCAATAATGGTGAATATATATAGCTTGCATTTCATTTGTACCAATTTAACTTAACTCTGGTAATAAAAGCACTTTCATAGTGCTAAGTTGTATTCCACAGATAGCACTATGAAATAGAATATATGAAACTAGAAATAGCATCCTTTATCGCTCTAAATACAGCAAAACAATATTGTAATCAGAATGACTTAGTATTAAACGACCATAAGACTCAACAACTAAACTTTGGAAGAAGAACAGTTGAATTGACAGGACTCGCAGAAGTTGACCTTGATAATAAAGCTAAATACTTGGGAGTAACTATTGATGACAAACTCACCTGGACACAACATATTGATCAACTTTGTTCAAAACTTAACTCCTGCATCTATGTCCTTAAAAGACTAAAGGCTACCAATACTCAGGAGATAACTAGAATTGCCTATTTCACACTTTTTGAGGCTCATCTTCGATATGGCGTAACAGTCTGGGGCAACTCCTCAGCAAAAAATGTGCAATTTATCCTGGTAATTAAAAAAAAGCAATTAGGATCTTAGCCAACCTCAATCCACTTGACTCCTGCAGAAGTACATTTAAAGAACTAAAGATACTCACATCAGTATCCCTCTACATCCAGGAAGTTATCCTTTACACTACCAATCAAAATCTAAACAAGAACAGGACAGCTCCATTATTACAACACCAGGCATGGAAACAATTTCATTTTGCCGAACCACCGTCTCAGCCTATATGAAGAGAAGCCAAGCTACATGGCACCAAAATTGTTTAACTGCCTTCCTGACTACTTAAAGAAGATCTCCAGAACAAAAAATTTTTAAGAGGAAACTTCAAGAATGGCTCCTGGAGTGGTCCTTTTACTCGATCAAAGAATTCACTGACTTAAAACAACAACATCAAAATTTGTAAAATTAAAAACCACTTTTGTATATTTATATAAAATATGACTTTACTAACCATGACGCCATTGTATTTCTCCATGAAATTACAAATAAAGAATTTTTGATTTGATTTTGATTTGATTTGAGTAATAATGTTTCTAATTGTAATACTTTTCATGGTTAACAGTTGATTTTTTTAAACTTTGATTTAAAATTTATTCATAACATTAAATTGATAAATAAGTAAAAATGTCCAAGTGTTACATAAAGAGAGAGATGTGTTTTATTCTAACCATTTTGATAAAAAATTATTAGAATTATAATCGTTAGTATTTTAATTCTTTCAAAACAAGTGGTATACAAATGTATTTTTTCAGTATAATAATGTGGGCACACAATTTTACAGTAATAGAACTTATAAGCCCAGTCCTGAAAAGATCACTTTTGATTAGTGTTTGAAAGAATATTGTTTATTACATTGACAGTGACTGTAATTTACAAATTGAGTTGAATTAATCTTAATGTTATTGCTGAAAAAATCGGATGTAGAAGAAATAAGAACTACTTAAGTTAGGCACAAAGTTTTCCTTAACAAAGATAGTTATACGGAACTGTTTGTTCATGTAAATGTAAGTGACTGATAACTTGCTGGCATTTAGTGTGTTTGTTTATGATAATCATGTAACCAAGGCTTCTGCTGCAATAGTCCATAGACAATTGTGAGATGATAGCCCTAAACACTATCATAAACGAGTATCATCTGTCAAATATAGAACGTAAATTTGTTCAAGAGGGTATGACTAGCTCCTAAAGTATGTGATAAAAGAATGGAGAAGCATAAAAATGAATTCTTATTCAAGCATTAAATCTTAACCGAACTATTAAACTTGTGTACTTTCTAAACGTTCAACAATAACGAATGAAATATTAGGATCTTGCATGGTGTAACTTTCAACGTATATTTTAGTTTTTTAAACAGACTCGAGCTATTCTCCATGGAATAACAATAAATCTTTACTTAGACCATGTATTAAGAAGATTCTTACAACAATAAATATAGAGTAGAATGAACTTGCAACAATTTTTCAAAAACCCATGTAAAGATGGACAGTGAGGAAATGGGTCTGTAATTATCAACAAACTTTTCTATTTTCTTTTGTTCATAGCAGTTTACCTTGGCCTATTACATAAAGGTTGGAAATACACAAAATGCAAGGGAACAGATCGTTTAAATAAATAAGGAGAAAGGAATACAGACAAGTAATATTTTTCTGCAATTTCTATTGGATCCACCAAACTAAATTTTATTAAAGGATTATACTGTTGGAACTACCTTTTGTATGTTAGTTGGATATAGAACCAGTGGTGAAGCAAACTTTTAGGCAACCAAGTACAATAACCTATAATCACTGTAAACTTTGCAATAAAGGAATACTAAAAATGCAGCGAGTCACTAAACAGATATTACCCATCCTCTCCTGATAAAGAAAGATCAGGGGCTCATGCTTTATGGCAACTAATTGTAACTATTATTACTATTTTTCTACTGGGTTTTTGCCAAATATCCAGGGCCCGATTAACCAGTAGGCTAAAGTAGGCTGCAGCCTAGGGCGCGAGACCGGTGGACGATTTTAGGGGGGCGCTTCGGAGTTCAAGATGAAGTGCTTTTTATATGTAGTAAATAAAATGGTATGGTCTAAAACTTCACTATACATTTTTGTACATTATTTACACATCCACCTAGACCTTAGATTTACTCCATTTACTTAAAAATAACTATTAAGTAGAAAAAGAAATTAATTAATAGCGATTAGTGACAACGCATAGTAATTATCGTAAACGGTAGGGAAACTAAAAGGGAAATTTTGCTTCGCGCGAGGGGCGCCGCCGGCCGCCGCCCTTCGCCGTTTGCAACACTGACGCTCTCTGACAGATAGAGACAGAGTGTAGCTGCAGTCAGTCGTCTCCTCGTCTGCACTGTTTGTTTTAGGCCTATGGCCTATGAATTATTTGGACTTTCGTTGTGATTAATTGGTGTCATTGCTCGTTATTATAAAACACTGACATTTATTCGTAAGTCGAGTAGAGTGTTTGATACTGAAATATTAGAAGAAGCAGTGGTTTGCTTGTTTTACATATGTAGGCTACATTATGAGTAAAAAACCAAGTGGTTCCGAATACCGTAAACGGGCCCCGGGAGCGTAACGAACGGGAAAGTGCTCTTCTAAATAAAATTCATAGACTAGACGATTTTTTCAATAAACCCGAAACTCCCAGTTGTTCTGCTGAGACATTGCCGGTCGTCACGGGAACTGAACGAAACGTTGTGAGTGAGGACAGCGGTGTTATAGTGGAAGTGGAATTGATTCAGCAGCCTGCCAGTGCCACTGCTACCGATGTCTCAGACACCACAACGGAAATTGCACCTGTACACGTCCCTTCACCACCATCAACCGAGCAAATAGCAGATTTGGGACATCAGTTGCAAGATTGTGTACCAGCAAATAAAGAGGTAACCGATTCAAAAAATCTTGATGATCCCGCTTTATGGCTGGTAAATGAGGCCATTGCGTGAATACTTTGCAGTGCACAGCATCAATCAAAATGACAGTGGGGATTTTTCCCAATCAAAGCGGCAGTATTCTGACCAAAACCGTTTATTTGAACAAAGCTTGTTTTTTTCAAAAAACTTGTAAATGGAGAGATTGTAAAAAGAACTCATTTAGTTTATTCCAAATCAACTGGCTATGTATACTGTGCTCCTTGTAAGCTCTATGGGGGGACGACTGCCTTAGCTACATGCGGCTTTAATGATTGGAAAAATTCACACAAAATTCAAGAACATGATAATAGTCTAGAGCACAGAGAATGTGGTGAACAAATATTTGACCCGGATGAATGCACCTCAGAGAATTGATGCAAAACTACTTGAGCAGCATCAAGTAGAAGTGAAGTATTGGAGAGATGTATTGTCAAGAGTTGTTGAAGTAGTTAAGTATTTAACTTCTCGAGGGCTTCCGTTTTATGGTGAAAATGAAATTTTGGGGTCAACCAGTAATGGTAATTTCCTTGGCTGTATCGAGCTTTTGTGCAAGTTTGATCCTTTCATGGCTGACCATGTTGCTCGTTTCGGAAATAAAGGTAAAGGAGTGCCCTCATACTTATCTTCCACGATCGTTAACGAGTTTATTACTCTGTTAGCTGATAATGTTAAATCCAAAATCGCGTCAGATATCAAGAATTCTAAGTATTTTTCGATTATTGTTGACTCTACTCCAGATGTTTCCAATGTGGATCAATTGACTTTTGTCATTCGTTTTGTAGCACCTGACGGGTCACCTAATGAGCGGTTCATAACGTTCATCCCCAAATTGTGGCCATAAAGGGGAAGATATGGAGAAGGCTGTGATAAATACTCTTGAAAGTTTGAACTTAAATATCAGTGACTGTAGAGGTCAGAGTTACGACAATGCAAGTAAACATGTCTGGGTGTTTACAAGGGGCTTCAAAATCGAATCAAAGAGCAAAATCCTCTTGCTCACTACGTTCCTTTGCGCAGCTCATTCGTTACAGCTAGTAGGTTCGACCGCTGCAGAAAGTAGTAGTAGTTCTGTTGAAATATTTTGCCCTGGCACAGAAAATGTACAACTTTTTCCATTCATCTACACACAGATGGGAAATTCTCTTGTCGCAATATGACAAAGAATGTTTGACAGTCAAGACCCTTTCGAAAACTCGCTGGAGTGCAAGAGCAGATGCCAGTAAAGCCATGCACAAGTCATATAAACAAATAATCGCAGCGTTACAAGACATCACTTCAAACGAAGAAAATAAAAAAGACGTACGACTTGAAGCCAAACAACTGATAGAGAAGCTCCAGTCTTTGGAAATGACCATGATGATTTGTTTTTTGGAATAAAGTACTCATGAAGTTTCATGACATCAGTGTACGACTTCAATCTGAAGATGGAGACTTAGATCAGACAGCACTTTCGTACGAGCTCCTAGAGTCTTTTCTAAGTTCATTAAGAAATGAGGAACAATTTTCTAACTTTGAAAGTGAGGCAAAGCTTATGTGCAATTCTCAAGAGTACAAACAAGACAATACAAGGAAAAGAAACCAAAAATCCCTTTTGGGAGAAAGCAAAGAGGGGCACACTGAGTTTGATGGGCGGAAAATCATTCCTGATAAATTGTTTACTACAAAGCAATTGATACACTCCCTAGGGCAACTAACAAGGAGAAAATCAATTTATGTCACACTACGAGACTCCTTCAACTTTTTATGGAATTTGAATAAAATTGAGAGTTCAATCTTGAAGGAAAAGGCAACAAAAGCTAATGAATGAATATTCAACAGACCTAGATGATTCATTTCCAGATGAGTGTTTTGTATCTTCAAAAACTTTTAAAAGATGATAATACATTCTATGAAGAGGAAAATGTACTGTCAGACAGAATGGAGGAAAAGAAGAAAGTCAAACCGACCGGGACTAAAGCCTACAGGCTATTGAAACATGTAAAAACCCTAAAACTTGAATCTCTTTTTCCGAACGTGGAAGTGGCATTGCGGATCTTCTTGAGCATGGCGGTGTCTAATTGCAGCGGAGAAAGATCCTTTTCTGCTCTTACTCGAATCAAGAATTATTTGAGGTCGACTCTACGGCAAGAAAAACTCCAGGCCACTCGCTCTCTTATTTATAGAAAGTGACTATGTACAAACTCGTTCCGTTTGATGACTTGATCGATGCGTTTGCCTCATCAAAAGCACGGAAGAAATACTTTGTTTAATCAGGGAATATATCGTCATGAGAAAATAAAAGTTTCTTTTGTTAACAGTAGGCCTAATAATTTTATAGTTCTAGCTCATTGTTTGTTATTGTGATTAAATGTTCAAGTCACCAAGTTGTATACCAAAGTCTAATGTCATTTCTATGTAAACATAATGTACTTGAATAAACCAGAGAAAGTTGATGACCAATTTGACCATGTTCATTGATTTATTATAAATCCTTTTCAGTGATTTAACAGTTAAAACGCTAATTAAACAGGCTATACGTAGCTACTAAGCTTTCTTATTAAAATGGACAACAATAAAATCTCCATTATTATGGCAGCATTTATACTGAAGTAAGAGATAAAATTCACATAATTTTAACAGCCTTAAAATTACAGTATGCATTTTAATTTATTTTGAAAAAAATAAGCCTACAGATTTTTTGAAAGTAACATTACAAAGTGCTGAACTTTGAATTTTGTGACTATTTAATGATAGTAATCTACAAAAAATGTATAAGAATTAAAAACTCATGTAAGGTTTGGCTGTAGCTAGGACACATTTTTGTATGTCCTACAAAACCAGTGGTAAATAAGAACCCTTGATTCTCTTTAAAGAATGTTACCTACAAGTCTACAACAATAGACCATATTCCATTTTAAAGATACAAATAAATGCTCAGCAGTAAGCATCCTTTCCCTTTGCAAGTTTGCACTTTCTATAAATTTTGCTGTTTTTGTTCGTTTGTTTGCGTGTTTTTAGGAAATGACAGCAAACAGCATAGTTCTTTTAACCGTTGAATTTGAACATATTACATAGCAGTTTATACATACATGTATCATTAGACCTTTGAACAATAATTAAAGTTTTATAGTTAGTTGCTGAATGTTGTTCTTTTCCTAAAGATTAATACTCTAAATGGTCTCTCTCTGTAATGGTCTTTAAATTTAAGTAAGTTGAAATTTTATTACAAAAAATATAATATGGCCGCTATACAGCAGAACACTTTTTATTATTGAAAATTGACAGAGGGAAGCCGGCCGGAAAACCGTTGGGGGGGGGGGGCGCGAAGTACAAGATAGCCTACGGGCGCCAAAAACCTTAATCGGGCCCTGCAAATATCATAAGAAAAATCCTTTTTCTTGTTAATGAATGAAAACATGTTTTTCTCTTCTCTCTTTTTCGTATTCAGTCGTAAAGTTGAATTTTAGTATTTTTTTTACAGAATTTAAAATATTGTATTAAAGTTGGAGTAATAATATTGTATGCACATCAATTTACCAAGTGAAGTAAAAAACATGAAGGGGGACTGCAATGTTTTTTATATAAGAAGGGTGAAATTATGTTTCCTTTATTACGAATTTTAATTAGTTCTCGCATCTTATTGTCTTATCTGCATCTAAATAAATATCTGAGACATTATTAACATGAGGAATAGCTGAGGTTATCAACTTCTACTGGCTTCTTTGTATTAAAAAATTCTTAATCATAAATTATGCAACTGTAGTTTCTTTTAGTTCATTGAAAGGATACACTTTTAATAAATGTTTTTCGTACGAAAGTACACACTGTTAAACTACTCACCAAGAAAAATTATTCATAACAATTTTTAAAAAATGTATGTTCAATGTGTGTTTTTTAAAACAATTTTAATAAAAAGGTTTTGAATATTAATTATATTTCTTTGTTAAAAATCCCTTGGATTTCACAATTTTGTATACATTATTATTACTACTCAGTATGCAATATGATATTACCTTAAAAACAAGATAATAATTTACAACATGTTTCTGACTAAATATAGAAATTGAAGTGAGAATATATAAATTAGGTTTTATATGAATTTGTAAGTAAGTCTTTATGATTTATACATTTTTGAACACAAATAGAGTGGAAGGACAAGATTGACTTATATTGGTGACAGAGTCAGAGTATTTTCCTACCTTAACTACAGTACATGTATATACTGTACCATAGTTAGAATTACAGATACCATGCAGAAAGATTGCTAGTAAAAAATCACAATTTTTGGTTGGCTTGTATTTTAAAGTTTTAATTATTTCAATATGCCAGATGCTATATCAAATTTTCATTAGCAAGATTTGGTCACATTGTAATTTTATTATTTAATAATGTTCACATTCACTGTACTGAGAAATATGTAACTATTATGCCAATTTTGTTGGCTTACATTTTTTAATATACATTGTATGGAAATCAATTGAAATTGAAAACAACTTGTTCGTAAGGAAGCAACGTAGATCAAAATCAGTGCAAATAAACTTTTGGTAAGCATATAGTCATAGTACTCATGAATTGTAAATTAACCCATTGAGGTTGGTGCCAGAAAATAAGCTACCCATTGAACAGACATTTTTTGTTCTCTTCTCTTAGGACAAGAAGCTTAGAAATTGCACCTAGTCCTAAAAGGACCTTTCTGCTGCTTCCGGAGTATTGATGGGCATACCAATCGAGAAGCATGAGGTAGGTACTACTAACTATAGGAGTTCACCCAGCAGGGATCACTTCTGGCTGGTTTATACCTACCAGTTGAACCCACCACTGGGCACAGCAAAAACCGATGTGCCAATTCAATCTGGGCAACCTTATGGATGTCCAGTAGCGGCACATCACTAACCGCAAATGTTGAGATTCTGGGGTTCATGGGCAATTCGATAAGTTTAGTCTACTGTGGAAGATGACTGTTGGAGTTGGTGGGGTTTGTTCCCTTACCTCAGAGGTTCTTGTTCACCTCAACAAGGGTGTGCCACCCCCTTCCTACTTTGACTGGAGAGGCTGGTTCAGAGCTGGCCTCACCTTCTTCCGGGATGACTTTGAGATATAGTGCCCTAATTCTTCCTCATGGATCTTGATAGGAGGCGGGCACCTACTCCCTAACCTTACCCATCCTGAATATCCTGTCACTCCGGAAGCAGCGCAAAGGTTCTTACAGGACTAAGTGCAATTTATAAGCTTCTTGTCTTAAGAAAAAAAAAAAAAAAAAAAAAAAAAAAAAAAAAACTATAGGAGACTAGAATAGAGCCTCCTCCCTACTAAGAATGAGATAAATAAAAAACTAAGTAATATTTATATAATAACCTACAAAAATCAAAAATTTTATACAGAGTGTCCCGTAATTCTCTGGACAAAGGTATACAAACGTAATTGCTCAGGTCAAGATAACCATATTTCACCATATAAACATGAGTCTCCGATGCTAAATTTCTCACCTGTCTGTATGAGTTTTTGTATAAAAAATATAAATGTCTTAAAAACTAATAAATTGAATTATAATACATTTGGCTCTAATTTTTATGATACCATGGCCAGTTACTGAAAAAACCATAGTATTTTAAAAATGGTGGCCGTTAAAACTTGTATACTTTCAATATCTGAGAAACCAGCAATTTTGGCCCACATTGAGAGCTGCCGGTTATTTAGTTTATGTATTGTTCGCTATTCGCTGAGAACCTCAATGTGGGCCATGTCTTGTCACAGTAATAATATGCTCTAAATCAGTTGTTTTTTGTTCGATTTAAATAATTTTGGTGTCATCAAATTTGTAATAAAACCTTCTAAAACTGTTTTTTTGCAATTCTTGGGAATAAAATGCTGGTTTTTAAGATATTGGAAGTATACAATATTTACGAAGTATAAGATATTATATTTTTACGATATTGTTTCATCATGGTATTTTTTCACTGACTGACATTCGTATCATAAAAAATAGAGCCGAATTTGGTAAAATGTAATTTATTAGTTTTTTAAAATATTAATCTTTTTATAAAAAAACACATACAGACAGGCAGATGGGAAAGTAAGAATCAGAACCCATGATCATATGGTAAAATATGTTTGTCTTGACGTGAGCAATAAGGTGGTATACCTTTGTCCAGAGAGTTACAGGACACTATTATAATCAATTGAAACCAAATCTTTGAAATCAGCAAATTTCGTAAAGCAAAACCTAAAGCTTCAGGGAAACTAAAATGGCAAAAGCTTTAAACCATATCCTATGCATCTGTTAGTACTGACCCCTCATATAGTGCTGCTATATTTATGGGCGGTGTGTGAACATGCATCTATGAGAGCAATTAGCCTACATATACAGAGTGAGTTTTATGTCCTGGCACACCTGGATATAATTTAAACGGCCCGAGATATCTATGTGAAACCTTGACCCTACCTATTATAACATATTTTTTTAATTTTTAAAGTTGTTGAAAATGTTGCCCCCCTTTTCTAAAGGGGGGTAAAGGGGGCAACTAAAAATTTTCAAATACAAACCCCTATCATGTGACCCCTCATTTTAAAGGGAATAAAAAAAAGAAATCCAATAATGCAAACTAGAGGTCTCTACGTTTATTTTAACAGATTTTATGACAAATTTACAATTGAGTTAAGGGGGGGTAAAGGGGAGCAACTAAACATTTTTAAATACAAACCCCTATCATGTGACCCCTCATTTTAAAGGGAATAAAAAAATAAATCCAATAATCCAAACTAGAGGTCTCTACGTTTATTTGAACAGATTTTATGACAAATTTACAATAATAAAATCAGTAACGACTATCTTGTTCTGTTTATCGTAACATGAGTCAACACTAACGCAAATTCTAAAAACAGTTACCTGTTTTAATGTAGCAGGTGTTCAAACTGTTCACCTTCGGCTGTTTGACAGTGTGCTAGACGTGTGTAAAAACTTGAGACATGATAGGGGTTTGTATTTGAAAATGTTTTAGTTTGCCCCCCTTTACTCAATTGTAAATTTGTCATAAAATATGTTAAAATAAACGTAGAGACCTCTAGTTTGCATTATTGGATTTCTTTTTTTATTCCCTTTAAAATGAGGGGTCACATGATAGGGGTTTGTATTTGAAAATTTTTAGTTGCCCCCCTTTACCCCCCTTTAGAAAAGGGGGGCAAAATTTTCAACAACTTGAAAAATAAAAAAAATATGTTATAATAGGTAGGGTCAAGGTTTCACATAGATATCTCGGGCCGTTTAAATTATATCCAGGTGTGCCAGTACATAAAACTCACTCTGTATAATAGGTATACTCGCCTTCGGCTCGCTGGGGGCTACGCCCCCAGGCCCCCAAAGTAAGTGCCTTAAATTCGGGGATAAGCGGTATTCGGGGAAAGGTTATGTCCGAGCTTAAGACTAGGGATTAGGGAGTTAAAAGTTGACCCATTTTATCGAATTTTCCAGAATTATTTAAAAGTTTTGACTTCAAAGGCCTTTTGTGGCTTAACCGTTAGAGATACGAGAAAAAGTGGACTGGACCTTTCTTGTCGGAAATTTAATTTTATCTTTCGATTCTGGCCTCGGATTTTAGCTACGACGTCTGGTTTAGCCAGTACGGAGCTGTGGAGAAAGGACTGCACTGGTGGGCTATTGTGAATGGTTTAGTGTAAATATAACAAAAACCCAACCCTGAGTCATTATTTTTAAGTTGTTTAGGGGGTTTAATTTGCTCAGATGTTTATCTTGTCAATGCCAGAAGGAATTCCCGGGGGGGGGGAGGAGATTAATGTTAAAGGGGGTTAAGACATCAGGGGGTTTAAGTTAGTCAGGATATTTTCTGGTTTATATGAATAAATTCCCGGGGGGGGTTAATGTGTTACAAGGGGTTAATGACACACGTGGGCCTATTTTAGAGGGTGTTGTGTCTGTGAACATAATAAAAAACACTCTGTCCCTATCTACTATTGAAACTTCACTAACGCTCATCCAATTCCCGACGTGGAGGGGGGGTTTTAGTCACTCGTTAACGTAGTAATACAAGGTCAAGGCTGGAACCAGCATGAAGCGCACTAATTATAGTTGAAAAATTTAAAACACCTAAAAGTAACGACGAAGAATTTGTCATTTAGAGCATTTATCAGGCTTACGGAAAGATAAACGATAGAAAGCTAGTGAACCTTTTTTTAGATCCTATGAATAGCTAGTTACAAAAAATTTTAACATTTAAGCTAGGGCTAACGGTTCGGCCAATATCGAGCCCAGAAGGGTAATTTTTTGAGTGAAATTTTCAACATAATCACGTTTTTTGGCTAAACCATGGAAGATAGAGTAAAAATGTCACTGGACCTTTTTTTGTAGGTCCGATTTTTAATCTACCCTAACTATAAAGGTTTCCGCTGACACAGAGCCCGGAAACAAAATTCTAAAGTAAAACTCAAGAAATCAATAATTTAAAACGTGTAATGCGGCCAAACCGTTGAGGATAGGACAATATGTTACTGGTCCCTTTTTGGTAGATCACGCGATTTTCCTAAAGCCCATTGAAAATTTGTTTTGAGCTACGACGACCAACCGTTTAGCCGCTATCGAGCCCGAAAAGGTAAATTTTAAGGCGAAAAAATTTCAAAATATTTTAATGTAATCGCGTTTTGCGGCCAAAGTAATTGAGATATAGCAAAAAGTCACTGGACCTTTTTTGTAGTTCACATCATTCCTGGCCATGAATTTTTCGTCAGATCCGAGCTAGCTCCAACCGGTTCGCCCGCTATCCGGGTTTTAAAGAAAAGCCTGCAAGGGCAAAAAGGGGTCAATTCGCGAATTTTTTTGAGGGGTTCAAAATTAAAAAATTCCGGTTTTCAGACTTTTCCCGGTGGTTTGAAGACTCCAGCTAGGTTCGGCTCGCTGGGGGCTACGCCCCCAGGCCCCCCAAAGTAAACGCTTGCAAATTCGGGGTTATAAGCGGAATTCGGTGACTGGTTAAGTCCGGACATTAAGTTAAATGACAAGGGATTTAAAAATTGACCTTTTTCATAGATTTTTTTCCGGATTCGTAAAAACTTTTGACTTTGAGGGCATTTTGCGGTTAAACCGTTAGAGATACGACAAAAAGTGACTGGACCTTTCTTGTTGGAAATTTAATTTTGTCTTTCGATTGTGCCCTCAGATCTGATCTACGACCTATGGTTTAGCCAGAAATGAGCTCGGGAGAAAAGTCTGCACGGGTCAGCTATCTTGAATTGTTTAGTATAAACATAATAAAAACCGACCTCAAGGCAGTATTTTAAGTCGAACAGGGGGTTTAATATCACCAGGAGACTATCTAGTCAAGGCGAGAAATTCCCTGGGTGGGTGATTAATGTTAAGGAGGTTAAGACAAGAGGGGTTTAATTTCGTCAGGATATTGTCTGGTCATATGAACAAATTCCCAGGGGGGTTAACGTTACCGGGGGATAAGTCTCCAGGGGGTTATCTGGTCATACCAGGATCTTCCCAGGGGGGGGGGTTAAGAGATTTGGTGACTGGTAAAATTCGGACATGAGGTCATGGCAGGAAATTCCCTGGGGGGGTTTAATGTTACCAGGGGGGTTTAAACACATCAGGGGGTTGAATGTACAGGAGGTTATCAGGTCATACCAGGAAATCCCCGGGGGGGGGTTAATATTACCGGGGGTTTAATGACACACTTGGGCCTTTTTTAGAGGGTATTGTGTCTGTGAACATAATAAATATTCCTCTGTCCCTATCTACTATTGACGCTTAGCTAACGCTCAGCCAACTCCCGAAGTCACTGAACCTTTTCTGTAGATCACGTGATTTCCTAAATCCCGTTTAAAATTTGTTTTGAGTTACGACCAACCGTTTAGCCGCTATCAAGCCCGGAATGTAAATTTTTAGGCGAAAATGTCCAATATTTTCACTTAATCGCGTTTTGCGGTCAAACTAAGGGAAATATAGTAAAAAGTCACTGGACCTTTTTTGTAGGTCATCTTATTTCCTAAAATAAAACGTTAGTCTTATTTTGACCTCCGACCAATGGTTTCGCCGCTATCGACCCCAAAAACAAAAAGTTTCGCGTAAAAGTTACAACAAAATTGTACATAATCACGTTTTTTTTCGGCCAAACCAATCGAGATAGGGCAAAAGATTACTGGACCTTTTCTGTAGATCGCGCAATTTGCTAATTTGATGGGTCAATCAGATTTGAGCTACGACCAACGGTTCGGCCGCTATCGGGCTTGAAACATTATTTTTATCGAAAAAATCTCTGGAATTTCAAATGTTCGAGCGTTTTGTCGCTTAAACCATGGAAGATAGAGCAAAAAGTCATTATACCTTTTTTGTAGTTCACTTCATTCCTGACCATGAATTTTCCGTCAGATCCGAGCTAGCTCCAACGGTTCGCCCGCTATCGGGCTTACAAAAAATGCCTGCAGGGGTGAAGAATGCGCGATTTTTTGGGAATTTTTTTGAGGGGTTGAAAATGAAAAAAAATTCTCACTTTTCGGGATTTTCCTGGTGGTTACACGTGGAAAGCTATCTGTGTACCAAATTTCAAGTCTCTAACTCATCTGGAAGTAGGTTAGAATTAGTATACGTGAGTGAGTGAGTGAGTCAGTCAGTCAGTCAGTTACACATGCGGTTGTATATATATTAGACTCGCCTTCGGCTCGCTGGGGGCTACGCCCCCAGGCCCCCAAAGTAAACGCTTGCAAATTCGGGGATAAGCGGAATTCGGTGACTGGTTAAGTCCGGACATTAAGTAAATGACAAGGGATTTAAAAATTGACCTTTTTCATAGATTTTTTTCCGGATTCGTAAAAACTTTTGACTTTGAGGGCATTTTGCGGTTAAACCGTTAGAGATAACGACAAAAAGTGACTGGACCTTTTCTTGTTGGAAATTTAATTTTGTCTTTCGATTGTGCCCTCAGATCTGATCTACGACCTATGGTTTAGCCAGAAATGAGCTCGGGAGAAAAGTCTGCACGGGTCAGCTATCTTGAATTGTTTAGTATAAACATAATAAAAACCGACCTCAAGGCAGTATTTTAAGTCGAACAGGGGGTTTAATATCACCAGGAGACTATCTAGTCAAGGCGAGAAATTCCCTGGGTGGGTGATTAATGTTAAGGAGGTTAAGACAAGAGGGGGTTTAATTTCGTCAGGATATTGTCTGGTCATATGAACAAATTCCCAGGGGGGGTTAACGTTACCGGGGGATAAGTCTCCAGGGGGTTATCTGGTCATACCAGGATCTTCCCAGGGGGGGGGGTTTAAGAGATTTTGGTGACTGGTAAAAATTCGGACATGAGGTCATGGCAGGAAATTCCCTGGGGGGGTTTAATGTTACCAGGGGGGTTTAACACATCAGGGGGTTGAATGTACAGAGGGTATTGTGTCTGTGAACATAATAAATATTCCTCTGTCCCTATCTACTATTGACGCTTAGCTAACGCTCAGCCAACTCCCGAAGTCACTGAACCTTTTCTGTAGATCACGTGATTTCCTAAATCCCGTTTAAAATTTGTTTTGAGTTACGACCAACCGTTTAGCCGCTATCAAGCCCGGAATGTAAATTTTTAGGCGAAAATGTCCAATATTTTCACTTAATCGCGTTTTGCGGTCAAACTAAGGGAAATATAGTAAAAAGTCACTGGACCTTTTTTGTAGGTCATCTTATTTCCTAAATAAAAACGTTAGTCTTATTTTGACCTCCGACCAATGGTTTTCGCCGCTATCGACCCCAAAATCAAAAGTTTCGCGTAAAAGTTACAACAAAATTGTACATAATCACGTTTTTTCGGCCAAACCAATCGAGATAGGGCAAAAGATTACTGGACCTTTTCTGTAGATCGCGCAATTTGCTAATTTGATGGGTCAATCAGATTTGAGCTACGACCAACGGTTCGGCCGCTATCGGGCTTGAAACATTATTTTTATCGAAAAAATCTCTGGAATTTCAAATGTTCGAGCGTTTTGTCGCTTAACCATGGAAGATAGAGCAAAAAGTCATTAGACCTTTTTTGTAGTTCACTTCATTTCTGAACCATGAATTTTCCGTCAGATCCGAGCTAGCTCCAACGGTTCGCCCGCTATCGGGCTTACAAAAAATGCCTGCAGGGGTGAAGAATGCGCGATTTTTTGGGAATTTTTTTGAGGGGTTGAAAATGAAAAATTCTCACTTTTCGGGATTTTCCTGGTGGTTACACGTGGAAAGCTATCTGTGTACCAAATTTCAAGTCTCTAACTCATCTGGAAGTAGGTTAGAATTAGTATACGTGAGTGAGTGAGTGAGTGAGTCAGTCAGTCAGTCAGTTACACATGCGGTTGTATATATATTAGATTAGAAAAGGGGGGCAAAATTTTCAACAACTTGAAAAATAAAAAAAAATATGTTATAATAGGTAGGGTCAAGGTTTCACATAGATATCTCGGGCCGTTTAAATTATATCCAGGTGTGTGCCCAGTACATAAAACTCACTCTGTATAATAGGTATATACAGCGCGTACGGTTGACTAGTACCGCTTTGGCGGCAATCTTTGGTACTAATTGTATATTTACGCTACAATAAGCAGTACCATTATTATTAAAAGCAGTGCTGTATACGTTTAATCTACTTTAGGGTATATACTGAACTTAATAATGTGTTCCGATTAACCCTTGTGTGGGATTTTCCAAGCAGTTTTTGCAAAATAACTTACTGCTTGATACGATATTATTATTTATGCACCTTGCACGAGCATAACATTTGTTTGACTTTAGTAGTAAATAACAGTTTGTACAAGAGCAAGGATACTTGACTTACCAATGCGGTTTGCTAAAATATAATAGACGTAAATGGACAAGTGTTTATCATAATGTTTGTAGCCATCGGCTAGCCAAAATGTGGTAATGTTGAAACATACAAGTTATTTAGGGAAATAATTTAACATTTAATATCAGCTGTATGAATACCAAACAATCACTTTTAGTCACTATCGTAGTTAACAACATTCCCTTGCTGGTTCGTTAAAACAGTTATTCCTAAGTGCGGATCACACTTAAATGATTATCTTAAGTTATATTCGTTTGAAAGATCAACACACACCGTATGTGTTCAAAACTATGTAATGCTCTTCCTACGAAAATAAAACAAATCAATAATGTTCTCAGCGAATCTTAAACTTTAAGACGAAATATTTATAATAGATAATATGGCAATGTAAAGTTAATATTAAATTTGCAGGATTTCTTTTACACAATGGGTAATATTTTAAAATGCAACAATTTATTGATATATCACGAGTAAACCTTTATTCGTCAAAATGAAAAATCTTAAAATAAAACGTTACTAATCAAATAAATACCATTTAGTTACTTGGCGATGTTAGCATTTTAAACTTTAATAGTACTTATAACGTGTTATTGTAGTGAGATTAAACAACATCTCAACACTTTGAATTGTTAAATATAACATTCTATAAAAGTGCAATATTTTCTTATACTTTTTTACCACTAATTGTTATTTTAAATTCCCCGGCAATTGCATGTCCGAAAGATTACAAAAACAATATTTTCTGATTATAATTTTTGTAATATTTATGAAAATAGTTTTGAAATACACTTAAATAAGAAATGATGGGTAACTTTTTTACATCCTAACGTAGCACCCTAAAATGGTTGTACCCAAATAAAACGAAGCTCACTATATTTAATATAGTGAGTCATGACAAATCTTTAAACAATTATTGTATAGTAGGATTCCTTATGATGTTTGAACTTGTTGACAACTAAGTCGTGTTAAATATTTTAATCTTCACATTTTTCCAACCAAGTCGGCGAGGCTTGGTTCTATCTACAAACATGCACTTAATAAAAACTAAGCACAACACCAATTATTAAAACTGAACTACAGAATACAGGTCACAATACGTCTGCATTCGTAGACCAATCACCTGTTTTAGAGTTAGTGAAGATGACACACAGCATGGTGGTTGTGGTTCCTGACAGAGGCATGTCGCAACGCTCTGGTATGATTTGTTTATTTTAACCTACTTTGTTATTATGTGTTAATTATTTACCTGAAGAAGAGATCAGATCAGATCTCGAAACGTAGTGTTTACTGATGTGTTTAGCATGTGTTTTTGTATCACTGAACAAAACGACGGCAAATGTCCGGGAAAAATCCTGTTTCCTTCAAAATCCTTCCATCGTCAAAAATTAACTTCAAAGAAAGTGAGATAGACCGAATGTTGAATTTTGAAATTCAAGAAATCTTATTGATTATGTTTTAAGCAACAAGTTTGGCAAGGTTGTCGGTTCAATTTGGGAAAACGTTGTTTAGCAGTAAAACTTTTTAGTAAAGATGAAACTTGTTACTTTATGAACATCCATTTTGATTTATATGTGATACAATGTAAACATTATTTATCTCTTGGTCTCAAGGGAATACCCTCAGCTAACTGCGGAAATAAAGAAACTTTTACCAACTGATTCTTCCCAGTGACAAAGTTTGTCTTGTTTTATGTGCACGACCTCTCGAGAGGGCAGTAACTTACAACTTAGGCAGAGAGCGTTATAGCTGTACACTTAGTTACAGTTAGTTGACTGTCGACCCGACCCGTTGTGTAATAACATCTTAGAATATACGTAGAACGAGTGAACTCTTTGACAAACTTCACCCTTAACAGAGAGTATGTGAAAATTTATTACTGATAGTTTGTTGAATTTTATTCAGAATTTCAATTGGCTTAGCTTTATCGAGACCTACTACTCGTGGGGATGCAAAAAATTAATTTATGTCTGACTGTCTGTTCGAACAGACCTAAAGATCGGACAAAAAAACCAAAGTGAAATCTGTAATGCTACTGATTGTAGGCAGCCCAGCGTCATATTAATACTCAACTTTCATGCAAAAGTTAAATAATATGGATAAAACATTTCTCCAAATATTTTGCCACATCATACTTCACATTTTTTGTTCATTGTTAGGTTTCATAGCATTGTTCATCAAATAATAACAGACCGGCGAGTTAGGGACAGTACTACAATGCAAGAAGGCGCCGAAATCAAATCTTTTTATAGATTTTTATTATTTTTTCAATTTACTCTGTGAATAAAAATTTAACATGTTCAAATCTCATATAACTGTTAGTACTGCGTCTGCTTACAAAGTTACTTATCCTGATATATTCTCGTTGCCAACCGTGTCACCCAAAAGACCAATGTAAAAATATTAGTTGATGCTTAGCCAAATCCCATGGAGTGACATGGGTCATCATCGAACTCGGTGTTACTTGTATAGAAATAAAGGTTCATGCAAAATGTCAAGTCTATAAATTATCCGTCATTGTTTCGAGATATTTGAACAGAAATAATATTTTTTCCAGCCTCTCGAATGATAGACTTCGCTAACGCTTAGTTGTGCGTTAATTTCAAATATGTGCTAAAGTTTAAATTCTTACCGCCTCTTGACAAGTGACTCAATATTTGTCCCATATAAGTTACATGAAGTGTTTGATAGGTTTTATGATATTTTTGGATGACTCAGTTGTTAAAAAAAATGAAATTTGTGCCAATGAGGACCACACTTTCTACTGTATTTTCCCTCAAATTTACCATGTTTCACTCTATGTAGCCCGTTAGGTTTTTGTGTTCGTATGGCAGATTTTATTATTTATTTTGAAAAATAAATACTTGGTAAATAATCGAGGAGCATATTGACTAATGTATTCTCACTTCGTTTTAAACATGTTTTGTCATGCAATTGAAATGTACTTTCTACTTGGTGTAGTAGGATGATTTTTGAGTCCCAACTAACATTGTGTTTGCCTATTACATTATATTTTTGTAACGACCCTTATTCGTCCCCGTCCTTAATCTTCACCCTTTCAAATAGAAACTCTGTATACCAAAGTGCAGTTTCCCTTATTGCCCTTGACCTTTTTATTTTCCGCCTTCCGCTATTACCGACGTCCTGTTGTTCCTAACTTATCTTATCTTAGCGTCTCCTCCCACGGCCCTACGTCTAGCTCTACACCCCTCGTTTTCTTTCCGCCAATAAATCCTTATTTCCGCTACACCTAAAACATCTCCTCTACTCCCCTCCTATCCGTAAACAACCAGCGTCGTCCTAGTTTCCCCTGCGTCGTGCCCTAGTTCCACGTACCTCTTTTACCCTGACCTTTGCCCGCACCCTAGCGGTTATCCAGGTTTCCGCTTACCATTATACGTTTCCTATCCTCGTGTCCTACTAATCCGCTTTGGGCGTCGCCTTCAGGTAGTCGGCGTCGTCCTATACATACTTCCTCTTATAATTCCTGTGTCCTTCGCTTTCCGACGTTACAATAAGCCCTGTCCTATTTTCCCACGATCAGTCCGGCCCCTACGTCACTTGACCCTACCCTGCGCCGCCGATGGAACTTCCCGTTACCTTATCGCCTTCCGCGTCTTTCCCCATAAACCTGACCCTCTCCTAAACACTCCTACATGCCCACCTAATTCCTACCTCCCATACGTCCTGCAGCGCCGCTTTATACAAGTCGGCACTTTTTTCCCTATGCCGACGGACCCCTAACGACTCCATCCCTGCAATAAAGAATACGGTCGGGTATTCAGAAACGGCAGCGTCGCCATTTCAAACAGGTTGGAACAAGCAGACCATATAACCCTACAGAGAGATGTTGCCGGCACCGCAGCTGGGAGCCGACTGACAATATTGGGGGTTCTGCGCATGCGCCAACCTGGCTGCTATATAAGGGAGCCTATCATCAGCACAGCTCTCATTCGTTCCTAGGAGACCACCGCAGGAAGATCTCCGAGACCGACCACGCATCGCCACTATCAGGTAAGATAATCGCCTCTTCGTCTTTCCCCGCTAGAGCAATCCAAGCGGAACCTTTCGCCCTGCGCTAGAGAAATCCCAGCGCCTCTTCGTCTTTCCCCGCTAGAGCGATCCAAGCGGAAACTTTCGTCCTGCGCTAGAGAAATCCGAGCGCCTCTATCCCCTCGCCCGCTAGAGCAATCCAAGCGGAACCTTTCGCCCTGCGCTAGAGAAATCCCAGCGCCTCTTCGTCTTTCCCCGCTAGAGCGATCCAAGCGGAACCTTTCGTCCTGCGCTAGAGAAATCCGAGCGCCTCCATCCCCTCGCCCGCTAGAGCAATCCAAGCGGAAACCTTTCGTCCTGCGCTAGAGTAATCCCAGCGCCTCTTTCTCTGTCCTCGCTACAGACATCCGAGCGGAACCTTAGTTCCTTTGTTAGACCCTTTCCCAACGCTTTTATTTCCAAGTTACTATTGTCCTCACTCCTCCTCACACCCTACTTGGAGCCTGAGTCTTTCTGGGTCAGTTACGTTACGTTTGCGAAAAAAATTTGACGTTACAATTTTCACACTCAATAACTAATGTTAATGTTTTTATGAACCAGAAATGTTTATGCGGTGGGATAGTTATATATGATACTAGCTGTTCCCCGCGGCTTCGCACGCTTTTTGTAAGCTTTGCTCGTGTATGAGCACTTCTGGTTCAAGTGAATTATATTGTCAACGCCGATGTAGAGTTTACGATGTAGAGTTGACACTATCAAGAAAATCTACTTATAGCCATTGTACACGTACATGTACTTAATAATAAAGTGGTTCTAACATTCAAGCTATGAGGCCAAACAGAAATTCATTTGAAAGACAAAATATCCATAAAAACTTAGCGCCTTCACATAGTGTGTGGTTATTATACACAACTATCTCGTAATTGTAGTTTACAATGTGCAGGCGCTTTGATAACTTATATATTTTGCAGCGCCTCCTGGTGGTGAGTTACATCAATGGGCATAGCATATAAACCTTCTACGTGGAAAAATACAAATACATACAAATGTTCATGATGATCGGTCAAATAGTTAGAGTCTATAAAGGAAAAACACACAAACATCCATTTATATATATTTAGATTAGAACTGATGAACTTTTGATTTATTTATTCGGATTCGAATACCCCTCTATTATTATGAATTACTTGAAAACTCAATATCAGTAAATTTTAATAGTATTAGTAACAAACAGTACCTGCCATCAGTTTTGGAATTACTTTCATACTTGTTGAGCATAAGGCTAAACCACAAGAATTTCAAGTTTTACCATTGGTTGAATTTAAATCTCTGAAATCTCAATTAATTTGAGCAAAGAAAATAAAAAAAAACAAAAAAAACAAAAAAAAAACAAAAAACACGATAATCCAATTTGAGGATACATCGAGGTAAGTGGCAAGGTAGACCTAAGATTAATAGTTTTAAACTATTTTATTTATTTATTCTTCTTCCAACGGAATTACACCACTTGTACATGTAATAAGGTAAAAAGAATATAAACTATTAATAGCACTAATATAATGTATACATATTTAATTAAATAACAAACAGTGTTAAAATAAGTAATCAAAAAACAGCGAATTAGTAGTAAATATAAGTTAACAAATAATCAACAAAAAGGTAAAAAAAACAAAAAACAATAATAAATAGTTAAATATAAAAACGAAGCGACAGTAATAAATATGTAGTGTATGCAAGAACTAAATAACAACTAAGTGATATTTGACACATGCAAAAGTAACAATATATAACTAGCAACATGCAAGAAAAGATAAATAATCAGGAACATGCGTAAACATAAATAATAATCAACAACATCTGAAATAATTTAACATTAAAATAAACATAAACTAAATCCACTACACGCATACCAGAATAGCATGCATATTATAGAATTGTTCCACTGATTTTAAAGTGTCTCATTTGGTTTCATGTGTTCTGGAGTTAGCTTTTTAAAACATTTTGGATGACCTCAAGCAATGATGAATGTTGTGGCCAATATCACAATGATATATAGAAGTTAAGTGTACATCGAGATGGTAATGGGGTATCACATCCATCGTACTTTTTCACTTCATGTTTTATTAAAATCTCTATTGTTAAATCCGAACGCATTTTAATATTTCCTCTTGAATATAATGCAGTATTTGACAACAAACATCTAGTTTACACTTTAAAGCTACTCACAAACTCATTCACTGACTTACGTAAAGGATTACTCAGTGACTGTTACTGTTACAACTATCAAGCAAATACAGAATATCTAGAATTTTGACTTTATTTCTGTACATGGTTCTTAAACAGCTTGAAAAATAAAATCACCCACTTGTTGATAGCCTCTATGGGGTAAAGAAGTTTTCTGTGGATTTATTCTTATTAGGTAATCACAGAAAAATAGATTTTAAGGCTTTAACAATTATTGTAAAATGCATACATTAAAATCGCCACAAGTACGATGCAATTGAAGGGGGTCAAAAAGTAAATTTCTGAAAGAGAATAGCATGTCTACCGTATATTTTATCCGAATAATCAAACGGGGTTTCAAATCTTTATACATATATAAACACATAATATACATATATATATATATATATATATATATATATATATATATATATATACTTCTTGTGTGCGTGTGTACGTCACTGAACTCTTCCTTAGTGACAAAAACGGCTGGACCGATTTTAATAAAATTTGTTGTGTGTCTTCAGGTGGATTCGATAATGGTTTAGATTTACAATTCGGCCCAATTTAAATTGTTCATTTAGTCAATTTTTATTTCTCAACTGTTGTTGATTTTGGAGTGTTTTATATTGGATCCGTGTATTGGACTGTTTATTATGTAGAAAAAGAATACATGAATATATTGTCCAGTTTTTCAACAGGACATTGCGTGCGAAGCCGCTGGTAACTTAAATTAAATTATATAAATGTTTAGTCTTATATAATGCTGAGGGCATTCCCTTGAGACCAAGAGATAAATAATGTTTACAGTTTATCACATATAAGTCAAAATGGATGTTCATAAATTTATACATTTCATCTTTACTCAGATTTTTTACTGTTAAACAACGTTATCCCCTTGCCAAAAAAGTTGCTTACGTCAAAATCTTCAATTTCAAAATTCAACATTCGGTTTATCTAACTTTCCTTAACGTTTATTTTCTTTTTTCCATCTTAAGTTAAGAATGTAAACATCACGACCCAAATACAAAAATGATCAAAAACTACCCAACAAGAGAGAAGTCCTGTTTATTGATTTAATCGCCGCTGGACGTTATTCAAGCATGGCTATCTTTTCGCTGAACTCACACAGTAACGAAAGAAGAGAAGGTAAGTTTACAAACATTCGTGAACAAAAACAAGATTATAAGTTGCTTAGTCTTCACACACTTAGCGGTGTCAGGTAGTTAGACTTAGGTTATCACAGGCACCAAACTTAGTCCCGAGAGGATGCAGCTAACCCACAGCTTGAGTATGTTCATGCGGGACAACTCCGCTCATTGCGAAGTTTAACTTTTGAACCTCTAACCACCACAGCGTGTGAGATATCAGCGAACATTTCAAACTTCATCTTTAAGTTGATCTTTCAAGTAGGTCAATTTAGTACCTGAAGGGATATTTTTATTCGCAACTAAGCAAAGTTAAAGCTTATATACACAGTATATTGCTTTGATAAATTTGTAATTATAATACCAATACTATTACTAAGGCTGTGCATGTGCATGATCATGATTATATTGTCTGGATAGTTGAGGAAATCCATATTTCATCTTGCCGTGACATTTTTTTTGGCACGATTGAAATTATTGGCTGAGCGTTAGCGAAGTCTATCATTTTAGAGGGTGGAAAATTTTCATTAATGCCTGTTTGTTCGTATGATAATGCGAAAAAAAATAACGACTAATTTATAGACTTTTTGCATGAAGCCTCATTTCTGTATTAGAAACACTAAGTTAGACGATGGACTATGTCACTCAATGGGATTTGGCTAAGGGCTCAGCGACAATTATGACGGGCCCTCAACCGTTCTGCGGTGTTCCAAGGTGTGAATCCTCTAGGGTTGTCTCGAAATGGATTCGCGCGGAGCATGGGAGAGGGTGGAGGTTGCATCCGGGTTTGAGAGTGAGTAGAATGGTATTACAGTTACCTTCCTCCAAGGTGGCTTCGGACCTTCTCTCATTAAACAGATCAATGTCTTCTAAGGTCATTGGTCTCATTACCGGGCATGGTCACCTGAGGAAGCATCTTCACAGAGTCGGCATCCTTCAGGAGGATCCGTTCTGTGGAAGGTGTAATGAGCAGGAGGAGACTGCTGAGCACCTGCTCTTTGATTGCCCTGCAATAGCAAGAGAGCGGTATGCCATCTTTGGTAGTTTGGACAGGGGTGGTGAATTTTCCCAGGAGGACTTGATAGGTTGTTTTCGGCGGTTTGTTGAACTGCTGAAGTTGTAGACTGGTGGGCCTCATGGTGTGTTTCCGGGGTGCGCAAAAAGCCCTTGAGGCTTAAGTGCATGGCAGTAGGCCGCCCCAAGGGGGAGGAAAAAAGCTCAGCAAATATTTTTACATTAGTCCTATGGGTGAACATGATGGCAACGAGAAAATATCAGAATAAATAACTTTGTAAGCACTTAAATTTACAAAAATGTACAGTTAAAATATGTATTTACTAAAAGTTATAATTTTCTTATCTGGATATTTTAGTACTCTGTGCTCAACAGCGGTTGCAGAAAAGGTTGAAATAAATAATATTTCTATTATCAAGTGTACTCAATGCTTTTACATTATAAATTTAAACAAATTGAAAATAGTAAAAATAAAATTAAACATATGGTCGTGCTGACATAAAACAATGTTTACACATAACACTTGATAACATTTAACTGGATTTTCCAGTTAATATTTCACAAATTTAGAGACCAAGACTGGATTTTCAATGGTTTATAGTCCAGTGAGACGTAGTCTGGAGGGATTTTCTAAATAAGAATAGACATGTGTTCGTCCCATGGACCCTAAGAATTTTCATGTTAAATTTCAGTTCGATCGGTTTAGTAGCTTATGTGTGAAAGCAAAACAAACAAACAAACAAACAAACAAAGGCACTTACGTAATATTATTGCGATACATAATTATCAAGATATGAAAAGCTTCCTGAAGGACTTCCTTCAAGACTTACTGAGAAAGGTCTGAGTATATTCAACTACAAGTTCTGCTACACATCTCATACTGTTTAAGCAGCTTATTGTAGTCAACTTTTCGAGCTCAGAGAAGTAGTACGTTTTGCTGATATACGTAATAAAACTGCTTTTTACTTAGATGCTCCTGGAATATGAAACTTACGTAACAATTTTTTTCTTTTTCTTCATTTACGAGCGCTAGAGTAGGCTTACTTCGTAACTTTATGACATCAACTCTCTTTTAATAAATAAACCGGAAAATTTGACACAACGAAAACAGTGATAGGTAAAGCATCTTGTATTTAAATGACCGAGGATTTAAAACGATTAAAAGGCCGGTTAAAACGGATACTAATTAATTAGTTCTTAGCAGTTTTTATTAAAGCTTTTAACGTTATCTATTTACACAATCAAAAAGAAATATGTTTATGTTACACAAAGTATTTGTCAAAATTTTCTTGTCTTACTAAACCCATTTAATTATTTATTATCTGGTAATGATTGAATGTGAAATCGAAAACAATTATCCACCTTGATAGATTGCGTAGAAACCAAGGTCGGCAAAAATTTAAAAGGTTTTAACTTAACAATAATAAAATAAATGTAAATTTGAATTTGGCGCCCTGATGTACACGACGGAAACAAGAACCGGTCGTTTCCGGTTAGCTAGGGAAGATACGACAACGCGAGAGAGCGTGGTAATCGTTTAGAAACCCGACTTTGAACAAAGACTTTCCACTTTTTTTACTCTATAGCCTATAAAATTCATAGTATTAATGGCTATTAATAAATGTTCACGGGTATTTGTTGTTTTTGCTACTACAGCTCACGCTACTAAGACATTGTTGACGTAATTTTCATAACTAGCAATAAATTATTTATTTCCACTGATCACTCCCAAAGTTTAACCAACACACTGTATTGTTGTTTAGTTAAATTAATACAGGGTGTGTCCCAAGAATAACCGGTCACTGGTTACCACCTCGCGCGCCTTGTCCGTAAGTTAAAATTTACATTTTTCGTACTATACATTAGGCCTTTCATACGAGACCACTATTTTGAATGTATTATAAAGTAAAATTTTAAGTAGTAAGATAACTTACCTATGATAATGTGTATATGCCAGATTAGTATAGAAGTTGTGATGTCCTTCTGACGAGACCACATTGTCGTGATTATAAGTGGTCCCGATAAATGGCTAATACCGTCGCGATTTTGTTTTAGGCGAGTTCTTAAGTCCTAGAATAAAATAATTTTGACGATTACTTTGATTCAATCTTCCTTTTTGTGACTACAGCTGCAATGTCGAGCCAATATGCTGACACCGCGCGAGTAAGTTGACATCAATGTGAAGGGAAGTAGTTTTAAGTTTTATTAAGCGATTAAGTCCGTAAGCAAAATTCCAAAGGACTTTGTAACTACTAAACCCACCACCCATATATCATTTTAGTTAATTAAAACCGTATTTTGGCAGCAACGTAACACATTTTAACATTTAAAAGTGGCGCTTCTAAGTTTTAGTAAGCATACTGTCACATATGTTTACAGTGACAACTTGCCAGATGTTTTCGAAAAACTTTATTTTGTTAATAATGTTTATTAATAGGCAGCGTAGCCAATATGAGGGTATAATGGACTGACCACTCCTGCTATACAGTTGTACCTATATTACTTTAGATTTAGATTAGATTTAGACAACGTGTCGCTATAGGCTTCTCTAAGGATAGTATAAGGGACATGCACCATTCCAACGTAATCTTGGCTATGACGAAATGAAAAATAAAATAAAATAAAATAAAAATAAAATGATATTCCATTCAAAATTTCACATATATTGCTCGAGATACCCTGCGGACTGTCAAGCAGAAGAGCAATTTGTCAGCTCCCTAAGTGACAGCTTCGTTCCACTTATTTGTTAGAACAAAGTGGAAACGTTCAGCCAATTATATAGTTCCATTTGTCTATTTATGCCATTTATAATGAACTTACAGTTTCCTGAGTAGGCTATTGCAGTAAATTTAGTTATCATACTGGAAACTCGAATAAAGCTTCATATATTTGTATTTTTATTCGATTGTGATATAAAATATTAATTTTGTACAAGTTCGAACAATTTGTGTCTGTTTAGTTGATCATTGAGCAGAAAGAGAATGAGTAAGCACAGAATTTTCCAAAAATAGGTAAAAGAAGACATAGAATGATGCAAAAAGAGAATAAAACAGAGACAATGAGCCTGGAAGAGAATAAGCAACAGAGAATGATGAATGGTGAAAATTATGTAGAAAGATAATAATCCAGATATAGAACGAATCAGAAAGAGAGCAATGCATAAAAATTAGACAAAAATGGAGCCAGAATGAATGAATCTATTTTCTCACTCCAACATAATACAAAGATAAAATTCTTCATATATCACACGTCGGATATTCAATACTACTTTCGCAATGACTAGACTGAGTGTCCAAAATCATCTATCTATAAATAATTAACCTAAATATTTCCTTAAAATTGAAGAATACGACATATTATAAAACGAAAATATTATAAGTATATTTCACATATTTTTACAGTTACATGAGGAAATGTAGGTCCTGAAAGGCTAAGCCTGATTTGACGTTCCGATATATAAAAGAGAAATATACTTAAAAAGAAACGGTCAGAAAGAAAAGGACCAGGACGTGAATAAGCTAAGTCCACAATTATATATTAAGAGAACATTGCATAGAGAAAATTAGCACGACAGATATCGGTAGAGAGACAATGAGATTGAAAGAGAGTTATAATACCCTTTAAGTGTAATGTGAGTGATTTTCGCTCGTGCTCATCACATAACAATATTAACAAAACCTCTTCAACATCTGTTCGCGTTTCTCCCAAGACTCTTCAGTATGTAGAACAAGCAAGTCTCTCAGAACTTACTCTTGACGTATAATCTCATTATATATCTGTGTTGTTTCTTTACTTCTCTTCCATTATACACATCAGTAAAAATTTGGCTTTTAATGAAAATATTAACGTTGACCTCTGATTTGGAAAACATGCGTTTTAATGGTCTTACTTTCATTGCTTTAGACAATGATTATATTTACTTCAATAATAATATGTCCAGAGAAAACTAACATTTTAAAGTATTTTACTTTCTAATTTTTCGTGGGAAGGAATAATTATTTTTATAATGAATGTTGTTATGGTACATAAATACAACATATTCCAAAGAATCCAATTAAAATCTTTTGTCTCATTTCCTCCATTTCTATAAATTTCTCCGAAAAGGTTTTTCTCAAATCTTAACAAAGTTCTGAATTTGCGGATAACAGAAGACACAGTGAATTTAAAATGTTTGTACGCAATAGAGGAAACTTTACCATAAACAATATATTATGAACCCTTTAGTGTCATTAATTAATCCCTCCTAATTACATTACTTCTTCTTTATTGTACATCTTTATGGTATTTCTACAACAGCTTATCGTATATACATACATTATTAGTTTTAAAAAGACAGCGATTTTGTTGTTGTTGATGATTTGTTTCTACGTCACAAACCTGTAGGTGTTTGAACTTGAATAGGTAGGGGGAGCTTACCTACGGGCAGATTGCTGCCGTGAAAATCCTAAATAGAGACTCACGAACTGATTCCGAATAGTTATTCGTACTAATAAAAATCAGATTAGATTTATAACACAATATGTATAGAAATAAAGGTTCATGCAAAATGTCAAGTCTATAAATTATCCGTCATTGTTTCGAGATATTTGAACAGAAATAATATTTTTTCCAGCCTCTCGAATGATAGACTTCGCTAACGCTTAATTGTGCGTTAATTTCAAATATGTGCTAAAGTTTAACCTCTTACCGCCTCTTGACCAGTGACTCAATGATTGTCCCATATAAGTTACATGAAGTGTTTGATAGGTTTTATGATATTTTTGGATGACTCAGTTGTTAAAAAAAATCAAATTTGTGCCAATGAATCCCACACTTTCTAGTGTATTTTCCCTCAAATTTACCATGTTTCACTCTATGTAGCCCGTTAGGTTTTTGTGTTCGTATGGCAGATTTTATTATTTATTTAGAAAAATAAATACTTAGTAAATAATCGAGGAGCAAATTGACTAGTGTATTCTCACTTCGTTTTAAAAATGTTTTGTCATGCAATTGGGATGTACGTTCTACTTGGTGTAGTAGGATGATTTTTTGAGTCTCAACTAACATTGTGTTTGCCTATTACATTATATTTTCACACTCAATAACTAATGTTAATGTTTTATGAACCAGAAATGTTTATGCGGTGGGATAGTTATATATGATACTAGCTGTTCCCCGCGGCTTCGCACGCTTGTTGTAAGCTTTGCTCGTGTATGAGCACTTCTGGTCCAAGTGAATTATATTGTCAACGCCGATGTAGAGTTTACCTTGTTGACACTATCAAGAAAATCTACCAAAAGTGTATGTTTATAGCCATTGTACACGTACATGTACTTAATAATAAAGTGGTCTAACATTCAAGCTATGAGGCCAAACAGAAATTCATTTGAAAGACAAAATATCCATAAAAACTTAGCGCCTTCACATAGTGTGTGTGGTTATTATACACAACTATCTCGTAATTGTAGTTTACAATGTGCAGGCGCTTTGATAACTTATATATTTTGCAGCGCCTCCTGGTGGTGAGTTACTTCAATGGGCATAGCATATAAACCTTCTACGTGGAAAAATACAAATGTTTCATGATGATCGGTCAAATAGTTAGAGTCTATAAAGGACAAACACACATCCATTTATATATATATATATTTAGATTAGAACTGACTGATGCACTTTTTTATTTATTTATTCGGATTTGGAATACCCCTCTATTATTATGAATTACTTGAAAACTCAATATCAGTAAATTTGAATAGTATTAGTAACAAACAGTACCTGCCATCAGTTTTGGAATTACTTTCATACTTGTTGAGCATAAGGCTAAACCGCAAGCATTTCAAGTTCTACCATTGGTTGAATTTAAATATCTGAAATCTCAATTAATTTGAGCAAAAAAAAAAAAAAAAAAAAAAAAACACGATAATCCATTTTGAGGATACATCGAGGTAAGTGACAAGGTAGACCAAAGTGTAATAGTTTTAAAACTATTTTATTTATCTATTCTTCTTCCAACGGAATTACACCACTTGTACGTGTAATAAGTTAAAAAGAATATAAACTATTAACAGTACTAATATAATGTATTACATATATAATTAAATAACAAACAGTGTTAAAATAAGTAATCAAAAACAGCGAATTAGTAGTAAATATAGTTAACAAATAATCAACAAAAAGGTAAAAAAAACAAAAACAATAATAAATAGTTAAATATAAAAACGAAGCAACAGTAATAAATATGTAGTGTATGCAAGAACTAAATAACAACTAAGTGATAACAAAATTTGACACATGCAAAAGTAACAATATATAACTAGCAACATGCAAGAAAAGATAAATAATCAGGAACATGCGTAAACATAAATAATAATCAACAACATCTGAAATAATTTAACATTAAAATAAACATAAACTAAATCCACTACACGCATACCAGAATAGCATGCATATTATAGAATTAATTGTTCCACTGATTTTAAAGTGTCTCATTTGGTTTCATGTGTTCTGGAGTTAGCATTTAAAACATTTTTGGATGACCTCAAGCAATGATGAATGTTGTGTCAAATATCACAATGATATATACAAGTTAAGAGTACATCGAGATGGTAATGGGGTATCACATTCATCGTACTTTTTCTCTTCATGTTTTATTAAAATCTCTATTGTTAAATCCGAACGCAAATGCAAATTCGTACGCATTTTAATATTTCCTCTTGAATATAATGCAGTATTTGACAACAATATTTTAATTGGCTTAGCTTTATCGAGACCTACTACTCGTGGGTTGCAAAAAATTAATTTACGTCTGATTGTCTGTTCGAACTGACCTAAAGACCGGACAAAAAAACCAAAGTGAAATCTGTCATGCTACTGATTGTAGGCAGCCCACCGTCATATTTATACTCAACTTTCATGCAAAAGTTAAATAATATGGATAAATAATATGGATTAATTAATAATATGGATATATTTCTCCAAATATTTTGCCACATTATACTTCACATTTTTTGTTCATTGTTAGGTTTCATAGCATTGTTCATCAAATAATAACAGACCGGCGAGTTAGGGACAGTAACTACAATGCAAGAAGGCGCTAAAATCAAACCTTTTTATTGATTTTTATTATTTTTTCGAGTTACTCTGTGAATAAAAATTTAACATGTTCAAATCTCATATAAACTGTTAGTACTGCGTCTGCTTACAAAGTTACTTATCCTGATATATTCTCGTTGCCAGCCTTGTAACCCATAAGACCAATGTAAAAATATTAGTTGATGCTTAACCAAATCCCATGGAGTGACATGGGCCATCATCGAACTCGGTGTTACTTGTATAGAAATAAAGGTTCATGCAAAATGTCAAGTCTATAAATTATCCGTCATTGTTTCGAGATATTTGAACAGAAATAATATTTTTTCCAGCCTCTCGAATGATAGACTTCGCTAACGCTTAATTGTGCGTTAATTTCAAATATGTGCTAAAGTTTAACCTCTTACCGCCTCTTGACCAGTGACTCAATGATTGTCCCATATAAGTTACATGAAGTGTTTGATAGGTTTTATGATATTTTTGGATGACTCAGTTGTTAAAAAAAATCAAATTTGTGCCAATGAATCCCACACTTTCTAGTGTATTTTCCCTCAAATTTACCATGTTTCACTCTATGTAGCCCGTTAGGTTTTTGTGTTCGTATGGCAGATTTTATTATTTATTTAGAAAAATAAATACTTAGTAAATAATCGAGGAGCAAATTGACTAGTGTATTCTCACTTCGTTTTAAAAATGTTTTGTCATGCAATTGGGATGTACGTTCTACTTGGTGTAGTAGGATGATTTTTGAGTCTCAACTAACATTGTGTTTGCCTATTACATTATATTTTCACACTCAATAACTAATGTTAATGTTTTATGAACCAGAAAATGTTTATGCGGTGGGATAGTTATATATGATACTAGCTGTTCCCCGCGGCTTCGCACGCTTGTTGTAAGCTTTGCTCGTGTATGAGCACTTCTGGTCCAAGTGAATTATATTGTCAACGCCGATGTAGAGTTTACCTTGTTGACACTATCAAGAAAATCTACCAAAAGTGTATGTTTATAGCCATTGTACACGTACATGTACTTAATAATAAAGTGGTCTAACATTCAAGCTATGAGGCCAAACAGAAAATTCATTTGAAAGACAAAATATCCATAAAAACTTAGCGCCTTCACATAGTGTGTGTGGTTATTATACACAACTATCTCGTAATTGTAGTTTACAATGTGCAGGCGCTTTGATAACTTATATATTTTGCAGCGCCTCCTGGTGGTGAGTTACTTCAATGGGCATAGCATATAAACCTTCTACGTGGAAAAATACAAATGTTCATGATGATCGGTCAAATAGTTAGAGTCCTATAAAGGACAAACACACATCCATTTATATATATATATTTAGATTAGAACTGATGCACTTTTTATTTATTTATTCGGATTTGAATACCCCTCTATTATTATGAATTACTTGAAAACTCAATATCAGTAAATTTGAATAGTATTAGTAACAAACAGTACCTGCCATCAGTTTTGGAATTACTTTCATACTTGTTGAGCATAAGGCTAAACCGCAAGCATTTCAAGTTCTACCATTGGTTGAAATTTAAATATCTGAAATCTCAATTAATTTGAGCAAAAAACAAAAAAAAAAAAAAAAAAAAACACGATAATCCATTTTGGAGGATACATCGAGGTAAGTGACAAGGTAGACCAAAGTGTAATAGTTTTAAAAACTATTTTATTTATCTATTCTTCTTCCAACGGAATTACACCACTTGTACGTGTAATAAGTTAAAAAGAATATAAACTATTAACAGTACTAATATAATGTATACATATATAATTAAATAACAAACAGTGTTAAAATAAGTAATCAAAAACAGCGAATTAGTAGTAAATATAGTTAACAAATAATCAACAAAAAGGTAAAAAAACAAAAACAATAATAAATAGTTAAATATAAAAACGAAGCAACAGTAATAAATATGTAGTGTATGCAAGAACTAAATAACAACTAAGTGATAACAAAATTTGACACATGCAAAAGTAACAATATATAACTAGCAACATGCAAGAAAAGATAAATAATCAGGAACATGCGTAAACATAAATAATAATCAACAACATCTGAAATAATTTAACATTAAAATAAACATAAACTAAATCCACTACACGCATACCAGAATAGCATGCATATTATAGAATTAATTGTTCCACTGATTTTAAAAGTGTCTCATTTGGTTTCATGTGTTCTGGAGTTAGCATTTAAAACATTTTTGGATGACCTCAAGCAATGATGAATGTTGTGTCAAATATCACAATGATATATACAAGTTAAGAGTACATCGAGATGGTAATGGGGTATCACATTCATCGTACTTTTTCTCTTCATGTTTTATTAAAATCTCTATTGTTAAATCCGAACGCAAATGCAAATTCGTACGCATTTTAATATTTCCTCTTGAATATAATGCAGTATTTGACAACAAACATCTAGTTTTACACTTTACAGCTACTCACAAACTCATTCACTGTCTTAACGTACAGGATTACTCAGTGATTGTTACTGTTACAAGTATCAAGCAAATCAAGAATATCTAGAATTTTGACTTTATTTCTGTACATGGTTCTTAAACAGCTTGAAAAATAAAATCACCCACTTGTTGATAGTCTCTATGGGGTAAAGCAGTTTCTGTGGATTTATTCTTATTAGGTAATCACAGAAAAATAGATTTTAAGGCTTCAACAATATTATTGTAAAATGCATACATTAAGATCGCCACAAGTACGATGCAATTGAAGGGGGTCAAAAATTAAATTTCTGAAAGAGCATGTCTACCGTATATTTGATCCGAATAATCAAACGGGGTTTCAAATCTTTATATATATTTCAGAAGCTAAAAATAAATATAAATATAAAAAAATAAATAAATATATATATTTAGCTAAATGTATATATACTTAGTCTAACTACATTTCTAACTACATTCTTTCTGTATATATATTTCTTGTGTGTGTGTGTGTGTGTGTGTGTGTGTGTGTTGTGTGTGTGTGTGTGTGTGTGTGTGTGTGTGTGTGTGTGTGTGTGTGTGTGTGTGTGTGTGTGTGTGTGTGTGTGTGTGTGTGTGTGTGTGTGTGTGTGTGTGTGTGTGTGTGTGTGTGTGTGTGTGTGTGTGTGTGTGTGGGTGTGTGTGTGTGTGTGTGTGTGTGCGTGCGCGCGCGTACGTCACTGAATTCCTCCTCAGTGATAAAAACGGCTGGACCGATTTTAATGAAATTTGTTGTGTGTCTTCAGGTGGATTCGATAATGGTTTAGATTTGCAATTCGGCCCAATTTAAATTCTTTATTTAGTCAATTTTTATTTCTAAACTGTTGTTGATTTTGGAGTGTTTTATATTGGATCCGTGTATTGGACTGTTTATTATGTAGAAAAAGAATACAATGAATATATCGTCCAGTTTTTCAACAGGACATTGCGTGCGAAGCCGCTGGTAACTGCTAGTTTAAATTATATAATTGTGTAATCTTATATAATGCTGAGGGCATTCCCTTGAGACCAAGAGATAAATAATGTTTTACAGTTTATTTACATATAAATCAAAATGAATGTTTATAAATTTATACATTTCATCTTTACTCAGATTTGGTTACTGCTAAACAACGTTATCCCCTTGCCAAAAAAGTTGCTTACGTCAAAATCTTGAATTTCAAAATTCAACATTCGGTCTATCTAACTTTTCTTAACGTTTATTTTCTTTTTTTTCCATCTTAAGTTAAAAATGTAAACATCACGACCCAAATACAAAAATGATCAAAAACTACCCAACAAGAGAGAAGTCCTGTTTATTGATTTAATCGCCGCTGACGTTATTCAAGCATGGCTATCTTTTCGCTGAACTCACGCAGTAACGAAAGAAGAGAAGGTAAGTTTACAAACATTCGTGAACAAAAACAAGATTATAAGTTGCTTAGTCTTCACACACTTAGCGGTTGTCAGGTAGTTAGACTTAGGTTATCACAGGCACCAAACTTAGTCCCGAGAGGATGCAGCTAACCCACAGCTTCAGTATGTTCATGCGGGACAACTCCGCTCATTACGAAGTTTAACTTTTGAACCTCTAACCACCACAGCGTGTGAGATATCAGCGAACATTTTAAACTTCATCTTTAAGTTGATCTTTGAAGTAGGACAATTTAGTACCTGAAGGGATATTTTTTATTCGCAACTAAACAAAGTTAAAGCTTATATACACAGTAGACTGCCTCGATAAATTTGTAATTATAATACCAATACTATTACTAAGGCTGTGCATGTGCATGATCATGATTATATTGTCTGGATAGTTGAGGAAATCCATATTTCATCTTGCCGTGACATTTATTTTGGCATGATTGAAATTATTGGCTGAGCGTTAGCGAAGTCTATCATTCTAGAGGGTGGAAAATTTTCATTAATGCCTGTTTGTTCTTATGATATTGCGAAAAAAATAACGAATAATTAATAGAATTTTTGCATGAAGCCTCATTTCTATATTAGAAAACACTAAGTTTGATAATGGCCTATGTCACTCAATGGGATTTGGCTAAGCATCAGCAAATATTTTTACATTAGTCTTTTGGGTAACTATGATGGCAACGAGAAAATATGAGATAATGAGATAATGAGATTTATTCCAAAAAAATATAAACTTTACAAACAAGATTATTAAGGAATATAATCTAACCACATTAACAAGTTGCGTGGTTAGATAAAACTAACAATAAACAAGGAAAGGTCTGATAACAGTCCGGTTTTCTCTGAAAAGGACTTGATGTGCAGATCACTGCGGTATATTGAAATCTTCTCACTATATTTAACTAAAATCAACATTAAAATAAAAATACATTAACGTTGATAAGAGTACAACTTAATCAATTTAAACTCTAATCAATCTTATTCGTACATACAATGTTTAAATATACATAAAAGACTAATATATTGAAGACTTTAAATCATCTATGTAAAAAATACAATTTATCTAATGACAATATTATCTTAACATTTTAGAGTAATGGAAACAATATTAAGATTCTACAGACTGTTTTGTTATATTGGTTACTAATTAATATTAAGATATGTTATATTATTATACATCAAGACATATTAAGATATATACATATTAAGATATACAAGATATATCAACATACATATATACATATATATATATATATTATATATATATATATATATACATATATATACATATATTACAAGATTATATAAGATAAGATAAGATATTATAAGATTATAAGACATACTAAGATATATATTAAGATGGTTACTAAACAATATTAAGATTCTACAGACTGTTTTGTTATATTGGTTACTAATTAATAGAGAATACAATCAAATAAAATAATTGTCTATAAAGGGGACGAATTTTAGTTTGCATATGAGAAAAAGAATGAATTCATTTAAGAATATTTTAGACTAATCTGTTGTGTATAATATCTATCTGTTCAGTTTGACTAAGTAACCAATTAGTTATAGCATTACAAAAAGCATTTAAGGTTTTAATTTTTTTAATTTTATTTGGAATTTGATTAAACAAATGTGGACCCATGTAGGAAAATGAACGCCTGAAAGCTAGTTTATTAACTTTGGGTTTTTGGATAAGACCTCTTTGCAAATTTCTTGTGACATATTGTGTTTGTTGTTCAATATTATTTCTATTTCCACTTCTTATAAAAAATAATCTTAATACTTTATAAATAAAAATATATTGTATGGGAAAAGTTTGTAATTGTTGGTAAAGAGGATAAGAAGAGTCGCGCCTTTTTTTCCTTAAGATTAAACGTATAAAAGTGTTTTGTGTTACTCTAATTTCGTCTATTTTTGTTTTTGGAGCTGCTCCCCAGCATACAATACCGTACTGTAACCTAGAGTAAATTAGTGCATAGTACAGAGTACGTAACAGCTTTTCGTCACAAAAATTTCTCAAAAAATAAAACTTCCTAACATTACTTCTAATTTGATTTTGGATGAAAGATATGTGTTTTTTCCAATTTATTTTCTGGTCAAAATATACACCTAAATACTTAAAAAAACTTACCTCTTCTAATTCAATACATTTACATGTAATAAAGGTTGTACAAGTTTCTTCGTGATACTTCACAGGCACGTCAAAACCAAAGCCCTTAAAATCAAAATTGATAAACTTAGTCTTATTTACATTTATTAACATTTTATTTTTATTAGACCAGGCTCTTAAAATTCTAAGATCATTATTTATTTTTTCCCATAAGTTATTTCTACATGTATCTGAATATAAATAAGCAACATCGTCAGCAAAGGCACTGATTGTGCCATTAAAATTTTGTTTTAACAAATCATTAATAAAAATAATAAACAAATTAGCCGAGATGACTGAGCCTTGTGGGACTCCGGCCTTTACAGTAAGAGGCGCACTCAAGTGATTGTCCACTCTCACTTGCTGGACCCGGCCGATTAAAAAGCTTTTAAACCACTGTAGAGCTACGCGACCTCTGATTCCAGCTGCCTCCATTTTTTTCAAATAGAATATTATGGTCGACTAGGTCGAATGCCTTTGTAAAATCTACAAAAACTCCGGAAGTTTTTTCATTCCTATTCATTTTTACTATAAATTGAGTCAGCGAATTGCAACCAAAGCATCTTCCGTCCCTATTCCTGCAGTAAAACCGAATTGGTTTTTGGACTGAAAATTTGTAATTTTAAAAAAATCCATCAATCTTGATTTCATACATTTTTCTATTATTTTTGAAAAAACTGAGAGTAGGCTAATTGGACGAATTTGTTCTATACTAAAATTGTTTGCTTTTTTGAAAATAGGTACAATTATACTTTTTTTAAGGCTATCAGGAAAAATACCTGTCAAAAAGCTCAAATTAATTATATGTACAAGAATATGTGAAATATTTTACAGCAATCTTCTTTACAAGCTCGACATTAAATACCGTCATATCCAGTGGACTTTTTGTTTTTTAGTTTCCTGATAACACTCTCTAATTCTGTTTTGTCAACAGGAGAAATAAAAAATGATTGCATTTGGTTGACAAAGCTTACATTCAACGCAGGGTCGTTACCGATAATGTTATCAGCAACACTATAAACATTAGCCAGATAAGAATTGATTTCATTTGCAATCAACAGCGGGTCTTCAATGATTGAACCATCTTCCAGTACTACCTTATCAAACTTTGTGATTCCTATAGCACCTGTTTAACTTATTTACAACCCTCCACTGCTGACTGGTATCACCTCCACAACTGCCTATTAACCTCGAATAAAAAATTATTTTTAGTTTTTTCTATATCAGATTTTTACATTGTGACACATATCGATCAAAGTATTTCTTAAAGTTATTGTCCTATGGTCTTCTTTTATATATTTTATATAACTTGTTTCTTTTTTTTCATTCTACTTAAAATGCTAACGTTTATCCAAGGACTAACAAGTTTTGCTTTGCATAAACGGTTTGAAATATAAATTTCAATTTTATTACGTTGCACAATATTAGTTTAATATATTTATAAATTCATTGTAGCAATGATTTACATCAGTTGAAGTTAAAATTTTCTTTCCAATCAAAAAGTTCTATTTCAAGTTTAATTTTTTCCAGATCATAAACCCATTTATTAAATGATTCGAATTTCACATTTTTTATAACGGTAGGCTTCAACTTAAGCCCCAACAGGGTAGTGGTCTGTTAAACCTATGTCAAAAATGGCACTATTGAATAAGTTTATATTTTTGAACCTTATAAAAATATGGTCCACACAAGTGGAGCTGTGCAGAGTAATTCTTGTAGGATTATTTATCACCGATATGAAACCATTATTCGACATTAGGTTCGTATACTTATGCACACAAGGAAGATCTTTTAGAATATCTAAGTTTGCCATCGCCAATGAAAAATTGTATTATTAGTTATATTTAAAAGTTTGGTTTCCAATTCATTAATAAAATTATACTCAGAAAATTCGTGCAATCGATATATACAAAATATGTTGAAATAATTATTATCAAGTTTGGACGTTAAGTAACAGGCAATCTGCAGTTGTCATTGTACACTCCACTTCCCTAACATTAACATTTTCGTTACAAAAACACAACACTCCTCCGGCCCTGTAAGTGTCATTACACTTCGCTTTAACATTATATCCCGGAATTTTGAAAAAATTTACTTCCTCAACTTTGAATCCATATTTCCGATAGAATTATAAAATCTATTTTTGTGTTTAATTGGCTTAGCTCAACGAGTAGGGCAGAATAAATAAACTTTGTAAGCACTTAAATTTACTAAAATGTACAGTTAAAATATGTATTTACTAAAAGTTATAAATTTTCTTATCTGGATATTTTCGTACTCTGTGCTCAACGGCGGTTACAGAAAATGTTGAAATAAATAATATTTTTACTATTAAGCGTACTCTATGATTTCACATTATAAATTTAAAGAAATTGAAAATAGTAAAAATAAAAATTAAACATATTATGGTCGTGCTGCAGACATAAGAGAATGTTTACACAGAACAATTGATTGCATTTAAGAGGCTTTTCCAGTTTAATATTTCACACAACTTTAGAGACCAAGAGATGGGATTTTCACTAATTTACATTCCAGTGGGGCGTAGTCCGGAGGTATTTTCAAATAAAAAATATACCTATATTCATCCCAGGGATCCTAAGAACGTCAATATAAAATCTCAGTTCAATCAGTTTATGTGTGAGAGCCAAAAAAACAAACAAAGGGCACTTACGAATTTATAA
>NW_025779543.1:0-81540 GCF_021130785.1 Homalodisca vitripennis | reverse complement strand
GTCTGATTTTTGTGATGTGTCTGATACTAAATGTCTATGGTAAAAAAAACCTGTATGTTTTTTACACCCCGGTATTACTGGAACCCTATTTTGATATAAGAGATATTCAGAAACTTGAGAAATTTTACCATGGTATATCTTGGATACTATTAAAAAAGAAGTTGCCGGTTATAGAGGAACATCTTGTTAAACATTTTGTCATATTAAAAAAAAAATTTGTTTATGTTTTAAGAAAATAATAAAAGAAAATTTTGATTTTTTTCTAAGTAAAACTGGATGTAATTTTTTTTTTCATCGTTGTGTTAGACGTATTTATACCGAAGAAAGATGCCCATCTAGTCCCATCTAATGGAAAACAAAATAAAAAAAAGTTTCTAATAAATTTCATTTTACAAAAAATTAAGAGTTATTCCCAAATTTTTCTATTTAATAACTAAGAAAACATAAAAAAAACCAATTAAAGTTCCCCAAACAAAAAAAAAGGTTGTTTTTTTAATATACCATAATATAAGTTCCAAAAAAAAAAAATTTGTTTTTTGGGTATAACTTACCACCTGATTCCATATTGAACAATAAAAGTTTTACAAAATATTGAATACAAAGAAAATAAATAGATGGGCGGAATCCCCTTTAAAGCCCCCGTCGTCTGTTTTTGTCCCCAACCCATCTCAAATACGTGTAAATCTCATTTTGTAGTTAAGCGTACGAATTGCCCGTCTCGTTTATGTTTTTTGTCTGATAGTGTAAAACTAGTTTTATTTACCCTTGAAAAAAAAATAAACCGGGGCCGAAATGGAATTTATTTAGGTTTTTTTAGTGAATAAATATAACGAACAAAGCAGTGAGTAACAAATTAGTAGATTTTTGTTTTTACATCAAAAAAAATTAATACGTTATGCAAAAGTGATTTTGCTTTAGTTTTTAAAATGATTTGACCTATCCCAAATGCTGCGAAAAAGGTGAGAGCACCTTCAATGCAGTGATATTTAAATTTTTGGCACTATCAGTTTTACCCTAATTTTAATTAACCCTGAAATGAACATAGGCCTAGTCCACCCTAATGGGGAAAAACCCCCCCCCCCCCCCCCCCAAAATTGAAACGTTTTAACACGTCCAGTTATACTTCCAAACAAACCAACGTTCATACAATTTTTCCCCAAACAGCATTAAGGACTCACCTCGAACCGGTGGGGAATTGGTAAAAAGTTGTTGAAACATTTTTTTATTTAACACCGATTCGCGGAAAAAAAAATGGAACACACCCAAGCGTACGACTCCAGCAAACTCCCTTTAAAACTGGATCCAAGACCACCGATCTTTCAGACTTATTTGTTTATTCATGGAAATTCGTATTCTGGTTTTTTGAAAATTTCTGGGCCAATTAACTTTTAACTAGCAATTTAATAAATCAAAGTCTCGAAACATCCGAAAGTAAAAGTTGGAGATGAGGCCTCCATCTGTTCCCAAGTCCGCGTTCGCAAGTTTCCTTGACCGCTAAATTATTCGTTATCGTCCCCCCTTTCTCAATAACTGTTTCCTCTGCCACCATTCGACGCCGACGTTTTTGAATAGCCTTGAAAAGTTATTATTACTCAGCCAGATAATAACAGAAACCATTCAAGTAAAATTGCCCGGATGGTTACCCCCCCCGCATCCCATTCATCACTGAAATGAATTTCAGAGCGAACATCCAATTTTAAATCGACGAAACACTACTACAATAACTTGTTCAACGGACAAGATCTTTTTCTAAGTTCGCTGAAAAGAACATTTTGTTTCAGCGCACGTTCGCGACGGAACATGGTAGTCCCCCCCCCCCCCCCATCCTCCCCCCCCCCCCCCCACCCCCGCCCCCCTCCCCCCGAACATTCATCCTAAGTGTGGACCGCACCTTTAACCTCATTAGGCCGCGGATTTTTTCCAGATTGAGTGGTAATTGACAATTATATTATTGCTGAAAAGTATGTAATGAATTAAATTTAGTATAGGTAATGAAGTAAAAGAATTTGCAACTCATCGTTTTTTCAACCCGGGTTCCTGGGAAGCATCACCATTGGGATATGCCAAGAGAAAATCCTCTCAAAAGCTCAGTTGAATAAATTCAGTGGGTTTTTTTTTTTTAAAACCCCTTTACATAATCTGATTAAGAAAGTCTAAAATTACAACTCATTTTAACTGTTCCCCCTTGTGATAAGTCCGTAATTAAACCCTAATGTACTTCCCTCCCTTGATGAAGTTCGTAAATTTTTTACCGACTCATTTTTTTATATTGGGACGTTTGCATGGGCAACCTCATTCAATTTTATTTCCCTTTGAAATTATCCCCAGTGAGTTTGATTCCTTTTGATTCATTGGCTTTACAACGACATAGAACAATCGAAAATACCTTTTCCGGCCGCCCCCACAACACGTAAACGGTTACGGAGGCCCTATTTAATATTTCTGACCCTTGGCAAACACTGATTTGCTTCTAGGGCACCACTGAGTTTTTCCCATGCAACATCACGATTTGTTAAACAGAACCCTCAACGAAAAACATTTTCTTGTTTTCATTTATTGTTATTGATAGTGTATAGGGGGATACAACTTGTAAAAAAAGTATGATACTTATGCAAAAAATGGAATTAACTCGTGATCATTTTCGTGGGGCCCCACAATAATGTTTTTTCATAAAAAACTTTCGAACGTGCGCACTGACACGACCAACAGGTGGGCTTAAAATGGAACTTTTAATGTCCTTATAATGGTTAATTGAAGCACCTTTTCTTAAAGCACCATTAAAAAGACGGTTTATAAAAAAAAACGAGAGGTCAAATCGTGGCCGACAATTCGACTCAAGGACGAAAAATCCCGTGGAAAAGGTCGTCCAAACCCAACGGTTTTTTTTTTGTTTTTGGTTTTGCCAGAAAAAACGTCCCCGATCCTGTTGGCAATGACCTGATAAAAAACATGAAATCGTCCATTAACATATCGCAATTTTGAGGCTTTTCATTTTAATGCATTAGGTATGCACCAAGCATTCAATAAGAATCTTTTGCTGAAACATATTGGGCCAATGTAAAACGGTTTGTTTTCACGTATGGGAATACCGGGCAATAACCTGGACAAACGACGCAAAAGGATGCGCCGTGTTTTGAAATGGAGGGCAAGAAAATTTTGGGGGCAGCAATTTCGCTCAAGGTAATCAAAAAAAGCAAAGTTTTTATAATATCTGCACCAGAGAGTAAAAATGTCAATGGATATACTCATGTGAATCCTGAAACAAAACACAACGTAACCGTATGGGTCCCTTTTCAAAAGTAACAAATCCAAACCCAAATAAGTTGTTCGTGGAAGAAGCACAGGCAAAGGAAATGTGATTTAGCCTGTTTTCTTCCCGTCATACCCGGGTACAGTGCCGAAACCTGATGGCATTAAGTAAACGTTAAGAACGTATAAATTTCCTGAATGTGGAAATACCAAACTATTTTGTTTTGCCCCGAAGTCTTTGAGAAACTTCGGGAACATGACCAAAGAGTGAGACCGCTTCCATTCCAGCACAACGACAATGCGAGGCTGCCACCGAATCGGGCTGAAAAACAAAATGGATATTTTTTAGAAAAGGCAAAAACATTGAATTGGGATGGTTTCCCATTTCCGCCGAACAGCCCCTGAAGTTTGGCACATAAATGCATCTTTTTTTGGGTTTCCCGAAGAACATAAAAAAAACCCAAACGTTGGAACATCGTTTTTTTTCTACACCAGATAGAAGCATTTCCAGAGTTAAACACAATACCCATGTTTTTGAAAATTAACCTAAATAGGAGTGGAAAAATCTTTGAAAATAGGTTTCCCCAACGCATGGGAAATAGTTTGTATTGAACCTTTCCATGAAGAAATAAATTTTTGCAAAAAAACAATAAATTTAGAATTTTTGTCGCTTTAATATGCATTTTTTTTTTTTTTTTCTTTTTTTTTTTGTTTTTTTTTTTTTTTTTTTTATTATTTTTTTATTTTTTTTTTTTTTTTTTTTTTTTTTTTTTTTTTTTGTTTTATTTTTTTTTTTTTTTTTTTTTTTTTTTTTTTATTTTTTTTTTTTGTGTGTTTTCATTCCCTTAGGCCACAAAATATAAAAAACAGCCCTTTTCGTATACAAGAACAGGTAAACCCTTTACCAGGTTCAAACCTGAAGCAAGGCCCAAACCGAAAGCGGGTTGCCATCGCCGCAGACGAAAGAGTGGCAACAAGGCCCGAAGCCGGATCCCTTGGGCAGGGTCACCTACCCCCAGGAACGGAGATTTATTGGGTAATTCTTGGTAACCTGCCAGGTCCCGTCCCGTTTATAACCATAGACCTGAGAGCGTGTTGTGTGGATTAGCGGTCCTTCCCCGCCCTGCGCAAATAAGTTATTTATTGATTTTTAGTTCCAGGGGCCTTCTTCCTGTGAAAAAGAAGTTCTTTTTCATTTGTAGGTTTTTTTTTTTAGTTAGTGACGACTATTCGTGTGCTTACCTGTGGCCTAGTTGGAAAAACGAGTCCCCCCCGTAAAAACCCAAAACCAAGTAAATTTTTGAAAGATTTTATCGATATGTAATAAACTACGAGTCCGTGCCTGTGGCGGTGTAAATATACAGAACACACGGAATTCGCGAAAAAGATAGAATTGCCAGCTATAGCGAAAACATGTTCTCAAGTTAAAAAACAGGAACCCTATGCAACCCAAGAAAATCTGTTAATAAGAAAAGATAAAATAGTTTGACGAAAAGCCATTGGTTGCTAAAGAAAAAAAATACGGAACCTGTCCAATGAAGTCCTGGTGGCATCCAGCCCGCCAATATGGTACGTAACTAAATTGGAGGTAACTTTAAATTTTGTTATTTCGATTTTTTCTTGGTGGAATCCAAAGACCCATTCCCAGGTTGCATCCTATGTCGAATTTTAGAGGAAGAAAATGGACGGAATGAAATAAAGTTTAACCCCCCAATACAGATTTCAAGTACCTATTTTTTAAACCAACTTTAAATGTTGAACTACCAACTTTAAATTTTAACAAGTTAAGATGTTAAAATTAGAGTTTTGAGTAAATTGTTATGAATGAAGAAAGTAAAACAAAAACAAAACAATTTTTTATGACAAAATATGATATGTATTAAATGTATTGTTTGTGTCATGGATTTGTAATTCAAAGACTCAAACTAAGCTAAAAAAATCTTATATATCACTTTCAAAAATGAGTCAACTAAGACTTTTTTGAACTTTAAGATTTTTTTGTTTACCGAAATCACGTTTGTCCCCTTCCCCATGAAAGTTTCCTTCATTACGAATATTTAGCAAACCCTCCTCTCTGAATTTTTTTTGTCGGCCCCAACATTTTTACAATGCCCTAAAGCCCCTCGCTCGTTTTTGTAATTTGGCGCAAATCCATATTCCGATTTCATTGGGTTCTAACCCAGCCATAGTAGTACGGTCCCATCGTCCCCATTCCTCTTGATACGTACTAGTTTTTTTGGTGGAGCATATAATGGTAGGAATGTGTTTATTGCAATCAATAATTTAAATGCCAATCCATATTTTTGCCATTTACCTAACCCTTATAACTAAGTTTTTCCCTCTGGCCTCCAAAATTTAAAAATTTTGAGTCAATGGAATATGCCGAAAATCTGAAGGCTAGTTAAAATCCAAAACCCAAATTCTCGACAACGCCGTCCTTGCCCCCCCGCCCTTTTTGAAAAAAACTCAGGTAGTTTAGATTTCTTTTTTACAGCAAATCTAGTTGTGCCTCTTTTCTGAAAGGTATTCATCAAGATTAAATTTGACAGGGGAAATGCGTCATCTGCCCACAAAACACCGTAAGGCACCTCTTTAAATTTATAATAAACATTGTCAGGGTTTTTTTGGGATCTTAAGTTTTTTTTCATCACTTCTTGTACCCTATTTCCCAATAAAAAACTTAGTATTTGTGAAGAAACACCTTTCCGTCAGAAACAACGCCCATTTGTCCCCCCCCAAAATCCATCTAAAATGGAAAACCAATATATTTACAATCCAAACATTCAAAAAAAGGTACCATACTGTTGTCCCCTCCCCTTTAAATAGTTTTTTGTAAATAATATTGATCCGAGAATCCCCGTGAGGAAAACTTAGTCCCCCTATATTTTTTGCCGTCTAATTCAAAACCTAGGCAGTGGAAATTTTTTCCCAAATTTTCTCTTCAACTTTTTTTTCCACAATCCCTCATTACCATTTTCCTCATGGGGTGGGTTAGGAAACTGGAAAACAAAAAATTTTAAATTTCATAAACAACTTTTATCAGCGGGAGTAAAAAGACAATGTTTTAAAAATTTATGGGATTTTTTTTTTTTTCAAATCAAGGAATAAAACCCATTAAATCGACAATTTTTCCCAAACCCAAATTGTAAAAAAAGAGTGTATTTTTTTTTTGTTTTGTGAAAAAATTGGGATGGGGTAAACACCTAGTAACATAATTCCTTTTTTTTATTTTTTTCAGGTGGACGTTTTGGCGTGAAGCTACTTACAAACAACCGAGCAAGACTCATCAATACAATACGGGAAGGATCCCCTTCGGCCTGTGGTCCCCATAAGACACCAACCGCAGGATAACACGTGGCATAACGCCTAACCTCCCTTATTCCCGAAACCCTAATTTTTTGGCCAAAAAAAAAGAGAAAAGTTTAAACAACTATGACAACTTGGTGGTTTTTTTAATTCACATCCCCCCCCCAGAGACCACTTTCATAACCCTCCCACTCCCCAAAGACGAACAAATATGGATAATAATGGCCCAAATCCATTTTGCAATGCGAATGAGGGCATTAAAACCGCCGCCCAGGCTTATTGAATCAGTAAAAAAAAAAATCAACGAACCCCTCCTTTTTTGAGGCATGTTAAATTGGATACTATGACGTACCTAAATACTGCTTCGTAAAACAACTTACGAATCTTTTACCAACACCCCTGGGTCCCAAGTTATAGGGGAACAAACGAGTCCTGTACAAGCTGTTTAATCTTTATGGGCCCAATTATCCCCACAATAAACCCTTCAAACCATCGCTTTGATGTGGTTTTTAGCACATGTACGGTTTTTTATTCCCACCTCATCAAAACAGAATGGCCATAAATTTTTCCTAATTATGAACAAAAATTATCAATATCCCCTTTTTTTTTGTATTTGTTTTCTTTATTTTATATTCAAAAATTCCCAATAATAAACCATGATTTTTGGTTTTTACCAAAAAGCATTCTTTATTTTATGTTTCTAACCCACTCTCAAAAATATTCAAATTTCCTCCTTTTTCTCATTTTTTATAACCATTCCCCGTATTTAAAAAACTGAACGTGGCCGATGAAAAATAAAGTAGAAAAAAGTTTTTTAATAACATAGTGGGTAATTTCTATCTTTAACCTACTTGGACATTTAAAAAACATCCCAATAGAAAGTATTCCCGTGCACTTAATGGCTTGACTAAAACTTAAATAAACCCGTTTTTTTAACAAATTTTATAAGATGCTTCACAAAACACGTCTCCTGGAATTATTTTACCTAAGCTTTGGTGGGTGATTATCAAACGTAGAAAATAAACATATGATACACTCGTAGAAATTCCGCCCGTTGCTAAGGAACCCTCAAAGTCCTCAGTTTTAATCCTTCTCATGGGGAGAAAAACGATTTCCTTTCCCATAACCGTTCCCTTTTCTTTCCAAATTAATGTACCACAGGGTAACAACACCTTTCATAGGCCCCGTACCTTCAATCCCATACTCGCCAAACAATTACAAAGATCAGGACGGCTCACGCGTACCACAATCTTGATTCAATAATCTTATTTATAGTGTATTCATTTTTTCCATTTAGTAAGCCCCACTTTTTTTTTACTTCCACATTTATTTTTTGACGTTTAAAACCCTTCTTCTTCTTACTGTTATTTTAAAAAACCACACACAAAATCCCAACTAAAGCCTATCAAAGATGCGTTCCCAGTAGACCAAATTCTTAAACCCCTCAATTTATTATTTTTTAATTTTCAGGCTTTTTTTTTAACCAGGGTTGAATTGTCAATTGAATATTTTTTTCAAAGTGGGCCAAAAAAAATTGGAACTAAACCTCCACAATTTTAATGGGGATTGCCGCTAGAAATGCGCTAATCCTAAACTCTGCCCAAACCCCTTGAAAATTATTTAAACTGGATGTTATCATAGCCAAAAAGTGAATTATCCTCCCCATGTTTTCCAGACAGATTTTTATATTGTTGTGTTTATTGTTTGAACTCTTGTGTAAAAGGGTTATGTTTTTGTGGCAATATGAAAACGTGTTTTTAAACACCTTTTTACCCAATGTTTTTTTATTTTAAATTATATTATGAGCCTTATTTCAAATAAGGGAAAAAAAGCGCACTACAATTTGAAAATCTCAAGGCAGAGAAAGTGACCACTTTTTGCGACGACACGGACCGTATCCAGACCTTTATAACAAGGTTTTCAGATTTAAACCCCTCAAAGTTAAAACCTTAAAAAAAACTTTTTTTTTTTTTAAATAAAAAAAAAAAAAAAAATTTAACTTTTCTTTTTTTTTCATTTTCGGTTTAATTCGAAAGCCTAAATAAGTTATTTTTATTTTTCAAGTACAGACTTCCTAATGAGGTTCAACCATCAAATTAAAATTTTAAAGGCTGAGGAAATTCAGTGAATCAGTATTTTTTATAAATGTGAGGGTTTCGGCCCCTAGCCCCCTTTAATCAGATTTAGAGGGCGTAAACCCCGTAAAAAAAGAACCAATGATAGTTGACAGAGGACAAAAACACAACTAAAAAGAACTTGCCAGGTAAAGAGTTATAAAAAACTAAAAATCAGGGCATACAATCGCTTGGGATAAAAAGTCTGTTAATGACAAAAACAAGAAGTTGGATGGGCAGAGAAAAATGCAAAATGTCAAAATATAACCCAAAGAGGGACAAGGGAAAACTCATTTTTTTTACAGTTTTTAGTAAAATCAGACCCCAACCCAAAACAATATTATTATCCACGGTTTTTTTGGGGGAAATCAAATGATATTATCAGAATCACGATCTAACAACCTAGCCGATATTCCTAGTCTCCCCTAAGCCCCACCAGAAGCCCCCTATATTTTTTTTTCGTTTTTTTTTTGTCACAGTCCCCAGAACGGTCTTCCATTCGGGTTTTTTACAAAACATACTTTAGACAAACCTCTCCAATGGTCCCCCCCCCCCCCTGATTTGGCCGAAAATTACCATAATTGTTTTTGTGTTAATAATGAAATAAAACTGGGGGTATTTTGTAGATGGGAAGAAAGAAAATTCTAACTCCAGGAAATCAATTTGACATTTTCCCGAATTGGGTTTTTTTAAACCAAAAAAAAATTTCATTCCCCCTGCTTACTGAAGCCCACTGTTACAAGGTCCCAACACAAACCCCCCCAAATTTTAGAAAATATTTTTTACAACACTGGACTTTTAACAATAAAAAAAAAAAATCATGGACCTTGTAGTCTTGTTGGGTGTTGAAAAAACCTAAAAAGCTCCTCCGGTTTAATAAAAAGAAATTTATATCATGTTAAAGTTTCCCAAACTAATTTCAATCGCCAATTATTTTAAAAACCAAACCAAACTTAAAAAGAAAACACTTTTGTTCAAGTTTCTGATTGTTTTTAAAAAAATAGACTTTACAACTAGCAAAATGGAAGATTGAAAGGGAAAAATTAAATTAGAAAATTAAGGAGCTTACATCTTAAGAAAGGCCAAAGACAACAGTAAAAAGACAGTTTTAAAAGGGAAATACCAGGTAAAAAATTAATGTTGGCGATTGACTATGACTGTTTAAGCTGTTTCGCCTGCTCCAGAAACTTTTGGGCTTATTCCTTCCCCCCCAAAACTTCTACATTCCCTTAGCCAAGCCTAATAAAAAGTAAATCCATTTATGTGTTTAGACATTATGGTGTTCTACGCAAGTTTTTAATTCTATATTTCATCTAATAAAACAGCCTACATTTGTAAATGCCCAAAAAACCCGAAAGGGTTGTCATAGGGGGGTTTTCTCAGAAATATGTGTTTCTGCCCCTAGAACAAAACTACAGAACTATCCCATGGCAATAAAGCAATAAAACAATATGTCATGTACTATAGACTCATGTGTCCGGTCCAAAATCCCGCAAACATCAGAAGTTTTGTTTTTTATCATCCTTATGAAATAAACACTGCACAAACAGCGTGCCCAAACAGAAACACTAAAACAAGTGAACTAAAAGTGGTTGTTTCCCATTTAAAACAGTCCCAATAGTTTATTTTGTTGTAACTCCCTAAAAACTCAAAATATGTCTTTTAATTGAAATAGGGAATCCAAAAAATCTAGAAGAGCAACAGTCTTAATTTCCAAACCGAGATATTGGGTTATGATTAGTAATTATTCTTATTGTTGCAGACAAAAAAACAACAATAAATTATTGTTTTTGCTCACTACAATGAAACCATAAAGAACTTTTCTAATTACACAATGTACTTTTTAGAAAAAATCTACACTAACAGATAAAAAAAAAATGTTTAAAAGGTGAACCAAGTTTTGGAAATTGGCTAAAATTATATGGATTCAGAATTTTGAAGAGAGACCCGAACCCTTTCCTTGGATAAAGGTAATATAAATTTTATTTTGTCTTCCCAACAGGAACCCATCCATTTGGTAAAAAATTAAAACATCCGAAAGAAAGAAACAGACGCCCCCCCCTTTTACAAAAATACCAGCCAGGGGGGTTGCTAACAGAAAATCTTGGGTTTATCACACATCAAGTAACCGATCACCCAAGGGCAAACAAAGAAGGGACATAGGACCCATTGAAATTTTTAAATCTCCCATATTCATCCCAACAGTGTTTATATAAAACCTTAAAAAAACATGAAATAATTATGTTTCCCCAGAAAAGAACCTTGTAAAAGTCGATGATTTGACATGCATGACCTACTCAGACTAAATAGATAAAGAAACCTCAAATGTTAAATTCTAATTTAAAGCCCTTAGTACTTATTTTTTTACAAACTCACCCTACTAATTTTTTTGTTTTAACTAAATAGTAACCCAACTGATATAATTGTTTTTTTAATAAACCAGAGAATTTTTATGTATTGCTTTCTATTTTTGTTTTTTTATTAAATAATTCTGAATACAAAAAAACCACTCCAAATTTTTTGACAACACCTTTTTCCATTTGGGCCAAGTGATTAACTCTCTAAAATCAAATTTATTTTTATTTTAATTTGTTTTAAAAGAATATATTTTTTTTCTTTTTTTTTTAATTATTAAGGTGTGAAAAAAAGAGCTTCCCTTTCTACAGTAAATCAACGGAGAATGAAAGGGTTTTTACTTTAAAATGGTGCCTTAAAACCATATATCAAGATTTGTTTGTTATTCAGTAAGTAAACTTTAAAAACTGTTTTAGTTTACGCAAATATTCCCTTGTTTAATGATTTTATAAGGTCCCAAATGAACCTCCTAACGGCCTCAAATATCTTCTTCATCTTGTTATGGGCTATTCGCCATCTCCCTCAATTGAGGCTAAACCTTTACCGGTTATAAAATACCGTTACGTGGGTGTTCATCAGTATTTTTGCCCAGGTAATACATGGACCAGGTAAACCTGCGCAGTGTTTTTTAACCTGTCATGTAAATACCTTTACCCTTGTGGCCGGGCCCCTTAAATAAATACCTATTTTCCACCCAAATCACCAATAAAATTTAAACCAAGCGTTCCCTCACCGCCCCTTTGTGGTTCCACTGAACCCCTCCTTACGTCCTACCTGCCAATCACTGCGGCCTCAACTTTCCTGGGCCGTGATGGGTTGTTATGTTAATGTATATGTAGTGGGTTACAGCCCCATTGATTATTTAGGTTTAATAAATATTTTAAATTTATTTTAATTATGTCCTGAAATCCCATGTCCGTTTTCCCTTTTTAAAATTTAGAGATATATTTCAAGAAGGAAAGTGTTGTGAATAAAAATTGTTCCCCTGTGAAGATCCTAGGCCTATTCAATAACTTTTTTTTTTCATCTTTTTTTAACTAGACCCTTTGTACGGGACTTTGCTAATTTAGATGAAAAACAAATGCATAGTTTAACCTATAAAAAGTAAAAAAAAAGGCTCAGCATGACCATGAAAAAACAAATTTTCCGAATAAGCTTAAACAATTGGAAGGTTAGACACTTAACTGAAATTAAAAAAATAATTTATTTGCTTTTGGGATAATTTGAAACATGAGGCCCCTTTATTTTAAAAAAGAAAAAAATAGAGGACTATTGTGAGTAAAACAAATGAAAATAGTTTTTTTCTATGAAACGTTCTGTTCAATAAGCCATAACAATTCAAAGAGATTTTTCAATTGGGTCAGTTCTAAATTTTCATGTCTGCTTTCAAAAAATCCATGAACCATAAACCCGCCCCAAGCTAATACTATTTGGTACACAAATAAGAATATTTTTTAAGTGACTATTAAAATAACCAACGTCAAAAAAGAAACCTATTTGATGTGCCCGGATCAAGAACTTTCAAATACAATGAGTCAACTTTAAATCATGAAATTGAAACAAAAACAGAATGTGTTTAATTTAAATTTCCAATAATTATATTAACCAATAAAGAAAATCTACGCATGCGGAATAAATATAACAAAATTCAAGCTTTTGTGAACCAAAATGCCCAAACATCTATGGGTCGCCATGAAATTTAAAGGCCCTTATAATACATGGGTGTAAGTTTTATCTTTTTTTCGAGTAAAAACTAATCCATTGTAACAACTGAAGGGGGTTTTTAAGGTATTTCAATCCGAAAGGCATCTTTATTTCATATAAAAGTGTTTTATTTATATAATTCCCACGTACAACCCAACTAACACCAAATACCCTTAGGCCCGTACACCTACTTCCTAAAAGTAAGAAACTTTTCCTGAACCCGGTGACGGGAATTTCAAACACTAAGCCACATCACAAAAAGTAAATAGAAGAAAAAACTGGGGTTGTTGTTTCAGCTAAGTAATTTTTACTATCAGGCAAAATAAAATTTTTATGTTGGAGTAGCTGAAAAAAATTTAAACAAAAAGCACAAAATAATGCCCAGTGGTATATTTACTATCCACTGGTTTTTTTGTCATGCTGAAAGAACAAGTTGGGTAACCAGTGTGAGAAAGTAGCTCCTTCTATAGCTTTTACAAACCCAGTTTTTTAAACAACAATAAATAGTCATTTTACAAATGTAAAGGTGTAAGATAAGATGATAATAATTAAACCATCACTATCCCCAGTAGCAGACTCTAACTACACAGAAACAAAACAATCTTTTTTAATTTTTGACTTGACATGGCTTTAAAGTCAAATGACCATTCACTTATATTTCTTAAAACACACATCACCCAAAGGACATAGAATATTTATATTATCTGAACAACATTGGCCATTTGAAGTTTTTTGCAGAAGGTGATCCAAGAAGTTAGTCAAATGGTCCCAGGGGGATTTCCCTGAGCAGTCCCCCCCCCCCCCCCGCCCCCACCCCCCCCCCCACCCCCCCCCCCCCCCCCCCCTCCCCCCCCCCCCCCCCCCCCCCCCCCCCCCCCCCCCCCCCCCCCCCCCCCCCCCCCCCCCCCCTCCCCCCCCCCCCCCCCCCCCCCCCCCCCCCCCCCCCCCCCCCACCCCCCCCCCCACCCCACCCCCCCCCCCCCCCCCCCACCCCCCCCCCCCCCCCCCCCGCCCCCCCCCCCGCACCCCCCACCCCCCCCCCCCCCCCCCCCCCCCCCCACACCCCCCCCCCCACCACCCCCCCCCCCCCCCCCCCCCCCCCCACACCCCTACCCCCCCCCCCCCCCCCCCCCCCCCCCCCCACCCCCCCCCACCCCCCCCCCCCCCCCCCCCCCCCCCCCCCCCCCCCCACCACCCCCACCCCCCCCCCCCCCCCCCCCCCCCCACCCCCCCCCCCCCCCCCCCCCCCCCCCCCCCCCCCCACCCCCCCCCCCCCCCCCGCCCCCCCCCCCCCCCCCCCCCCCCCCCCCCCCCCCCCCCCCCCCCCCCCCCCCCCCCCCCCCCCCCCCCCCCCCCCCCCCCCGCCCCCCCCCCCCCCCCCCTCCCACCCCCCCCCCCCCCCCCCCCCCCCCCCCCCCCCACACCCTCCCCCCCCAACCCCCCCCCCCGCCCCCCCCCCCCCCCCCCCCCCCCCCCCCCTCCCCCCCCCCCACCCACCCCCCCCCCTCCCACCCCCCCCCCCACCCCCCCCCCCGCCCCACACGCACAACACTTACATACTATGTCGGAAAGAAAAGATTGTGGTAAATTTTTTCGCAAGATAAACCGAAAATATAAAAGAACGAATGACAACTACAGTTCCCCAAAATGTTAATTGTGGGTATCCATCCAAACCTGCTAACCACAGAATTTAAACCAACATTTTGGTAATAAGGCCCAAACAAAAAGGTGGGGAGAAAAAAAATAAAAAACACCTGAAAAGGTGAAATTTTCAACTAAGAAAACACCAATATAACTGTATGTAACATAGTTTTTTTTTTTGTATTTTATTTTTGATGTGAACATTTTTAAATCTTTAGAATTTTAGTGAACTTATTCATATATAACAATTGTTGATTCCAAATGAAACAGTGTGAATACTGTTAATCGTATTGAATCGTTTAATCCAAATCTTATGAACATTAGGAAAATTTAGTACCCTGTAAATTGTTGGAAAAAGTTATTCTTTCATTTGTTTTAATTTTTTTTTATTTTTTTCTTTCAGAGAAAAAAATTTTCATGTACATTTACCATTTTTTTTGTTTACTATAAAAATTTCGTTCTAGTTATATAACCTTAATTAAGACGTAGTAAGTCAATTAGCTAATATTTTAAGTATATATATTATGAATTTTTTTTTAAAAAATTTTAATTATCCCAAAAAAGAGCACAATAAAAAAAACGGGAGACCCAATCGGGGCCCACCAGAAAAAAAAAAAATCCCCCCGCCCTTGGGGGGTAGAAAAAAAAAAAAAAAAAATCAAGTAAAAAGGGGAAAAAAAAAAAAATAAAAAAAAAAAAAAAAAAATTAAACCCCCCCCCAAATTAAAAAAAAAAAATTCCGAAAAAAAAATTATTTAGGGTATTTTTATTCTTTTATTTTGCCTGAAAAAAAAAAAAGGGATGGGGGGGGTTATTTTTTAAAACCCCCTTATTAAAAGACCTTTCTTTCCAAATTTGCCCTGAATTTATTCCCAAAAATTTGATGATACCATCCTTCCTGAATTTCTCTTAAGAACAAGTCCAAGTTGTGCGCAAGAAATTAATAACAAAAATTCACTCAAGAAATAATGTTTTTTAAGATGTTGGCAAAACCTCCCTTTTGAACTTTCTAGTTAACCAAAATACCATCTGAAAAGTTTTTTTGACAACCCACCATGGCATATCTTTCCCTGGACCCCAATTCAAAAAACGTAGAAAAGTAAAAAATATGGGGGCCGAGTGAAAAAGGGGAAATGGAAATGGGAAAAGTCAAAATTCCCTTGGTTTAATTGATTTTAAACATCTTTAAATTGCAAAATAATTTTTGTTGTTTTTGTACGATATGCTACTAACCCTGCCACCACATGTTCTAAATCCAACCACTTAAAAAAATTTTGATCATGATTTAATACGTCTAATTTGGGTTCTAGACACGCTTAAAAGGACCAAAGCCATAAACTAACAAATAAAACACTAGCAAAAGTCAAATTAAAAATCCAATGGAAGTTTTAGAACCCAAATTTAGACAAGGGAAATTGTGTCCCACCCGAACTCTTAGAGGTAGAATACTTTATCCTCAAACGATCAAATTGAGTAATCGACTGCAGCAAAGGGTGCAGAAAAATTACAAGTGTTTGTGGTTTAAGGGGGCCTCCTCCAAATATTTATATTTCAGCAGAGACCCTAAAAACTATTGATATCAAAATAGTCCCGCGTTAATTTTGTGGGGGAAAAAGAAGTGAAACATTGGGAAAGTTGGTGTTATTCAAAAGGAATTACAAAAGATTCAACAAATGTTGCAGAAATAACGAAAACATCATACCCAAAACATATTGTCGACGGTCCCTGTTGAAATAACCCGTGACAACTACACTAGATATTTTTGAATTCTTCTTAATAAAAAGACGAAAACAACTGTCTCAAACTACTACAATTTCCAGAAATAAACCAAATGGAACCTTTAACCGTGTAAATAACACTGTGTAAGTATGTAAGAGGACGTGAAAACAGTGATAGTTGGCAGCTATTAACATCCAAAATAATTACCGAAATCTGCACTTTTAAATTTTCAGTTTTTCTAAAATAAACTAACATTTAACATATTGTTTGAAAAAGAGAAGAAGACGGAAAAAAGTAACACAAAACCTGATTAATTTGGACCGCCTAATCAAGAAGAAAATGGAAAGGGCCCATATCCTTTTTAGAAAATAAAAACATCCCTAGACAAGGGATGTGCAAAGGGCCCCTTTTACTGGTGTCCGACAGACAGTGCAATATAAAAAGCTGATGTCGCCGGAAAACAATACTTTTTTTTTGAGTCCTTCTGTTGAAAACCAGAATTTTTCCTATAAAATAGTTTCTCAAGCTTTGCTTTAAAAGTGCCGAAATAATAAATATAACTAAAAGAATTGAGAAAAATAAGATGTGGCTCAATAACCCAATGTCTTGCAACGAAATAAACTAAATAGTGGAATCATAGGGTGTGATTTTTTTAAAAGGCCAATAAAAAACATAAATGTTTAAAATTCCAATTTTGCTACTAATTGTTTATCTACATAACATAACTGCCTCGGGCCCTCGCTAAGCCCGGGTCTCAAAGAATGTATCTTGCTAAAGATAAATGGCCCTTGGAAACTTTTGTGTCCCCCCGCAAGCCTTGGCTTCCCAACTTCGATAACTAGCATTCACAACCTTTGTGCCAAAGACGACCCCTACTGGAATCATAATCCCAGCCATCCACCAAAAATTGTATTTCTAGCTGCCCAAAAATAGTTACCCCCAAATTAATCCCAAGAAAAATCAGTACATTTTGTATTGTCCCCTTTCAAAGAAATTTTAAAATGACAATCCCATTGTCTTCCCGGCCGCAAAGCCCAAAAGCAATGTGGTGGGCAACCTCCAAAAGGGAAAATATGTGAAGGAACTTGCACCAAAACTAAAATGGTACATTTGATAAAAAAAACCGTTAAATCAATGAAAATATAACCTCTTTGAGGTTTTTACTTAGTTTTGCTCATTTAAAAACAAAGATTTTACAACAAAATTAAAATATAATGTTTTTTTAATTCAATTTAGAGTCCCCTCTTTTACGATTGTTTTTATTTGCTTTTGCTATTGTTTTTTTGCTTTTAGCTTTTGTGTTGTTACAAACCCTAGCGTTCTTTTGTTTTTGGCTATAATATTGCCTATAAAAAACCGAAAAAAAAAGAAACGTGCTATTAAAATGATCCTTATCAGTCCCTCATATACAAAAAAAAAAACACAAAAAACCATATAAGGCATGTTATTTCGGAACCTCTCATTCTCTTAGGCTTCCTCTTTCACAGAATAAATTTTACTTTTTAACTTTTTAAATCCAAATAAGTTCGTACTCTCATACTATGATAAACTAATTTGGCAATTCAACAATAATAGGTCCGACAATAAACAAATTTTTGGAAAAAAATAGCTTGTTCGCAAAAAATCTCGTATTGTGTTGTTATTGTGTTACTTTCCTCAACCTCTTGTCGTTAGTTTTGGGGCAAAGTGTGAACCCTTCAGACCTTTGTGCCGCCAATTTTTATTTATTTTTGTCTGTCGAACTCCCTTCCACTAAATTTTGTGTATAAAAAATGGAAAAGGGGGTTGTAAGTACAAAAAAAAAAAAAAAGACTTTGTTTCCCGGTGGAAAAGGGCAATAAAACCAAAAGCGTCAATAAGATAACAAGGGGAATAAATCCAAAATAAATTGCCCCCTAATTTTTGAGACGATCGAAAAAAATTTCCCCCTGGTAAAAGCCTGCGGGAGGTTTGGAAGTGAGAGGAGAACATGTAAGACCCCACCCCACCATGATTGTTATAGTTCCCCTTGTTCCTATCCCAGAGTTTTATTGCCTTTTGCCTTTGGGCGCCCCAATACCTCTACCCCCCCTGCCTCCGCCGCTGATTTTACGTTTTTTTAGTGTTTGTTTTTACTAGTGGGAATTTATTTTATTTAATGAGGTTTGCGTCTGTTAACAGGTCGTTTAAGTATTTATATTAGTGCATTTTTTCTATCTTACTAAAAAATGGAAGCAAAAACTCCATTCTAAAGAAGTTTCTAAGTGGAAGAAAAAGAACGAAGGTGGTATCGGATGAAAAAAAGGGGAACCCATTTATATTATGTTACTTTTAAAAAAACTATCCACGAAAAAAATCCCCCACGCCCAATCGAACTGTTGACCATGGAAGTAACCAAGTGCAAAAAACTTAGAAAGTAACGCACAAAAACTGAGGTATAAAAGGAAAAATTTCTCAAAAAGTTGACAAAAAACCAGGGGAAAACATATTTTTACACAACCACATGGCCATTAAATCCTAACCTATTGCCACATAAAGAATACACGGGAAAATTTAACATGATTCCCAATGGGGAAAAGATAAAACTGCCCTACCTGCTCGATTTGCATACAACAATGTACCTGATGGTTCTCGGGCAAAAACATAAACAAATTTGCAAAAGAAAAACTTAAAGAAAATTTTTCTATTTTTCCTGAAAGAAATATTTTGATTTGGTTTTAACAAAACTAAAAAAAAAAAACAACAGAAATACTTGATTTTTCGTAGACAAAAAGGAAAAAAACCCCCTGGATCAAATTTTAAACACAAGGTGAATCTACAAGAAAATGACCTAATCTGGTTATGTCATATATATTCTGCCCAAGAACGAAAGGGCCATTATATCCCGTCCAAGATCTCCAGCACCTGATTTATATATTTTATTAGTCCCAGACCACGACAAAACACAGCAAATGTTTAAATGGGCAATTATTAAACACCCCCAATACCCTCCAAGACCAGTCCCCAACAATAGTTATTTTTTAATACATAAAGATTAAAACAATAATATTTTCCCCCAAAAACCTCAAGATTCACGGCTTCTTAGACAGCTCCACCCTCTGATACTGGCTAGCAAACAAAGGGATTCCCTTTTTTTTTATTTTTTTTTTTTGGGTTTTTTTTTTGATTTTTTTTTTTTATATTTTAATTTTATTTAAATTTTTTTTTTATTTTAACATAAAAAGTTCAATTCTCATCAACGACCAAAGAAAGGGCAAAAACGGGCAAATTTTAAAAACCGAAAACAAGGAAAATTTTCCCAACCCCTCGCAAATGCTGAAAAGCCCCCCCCCCCCAATGGTCCCCCTCAAAGAACAAGAAGGAATATTTAACTTTTTGTCCCAAACCCTATCCCAAACTGGTACCGGGCTACAACAATTTTATTAAAGGACTAGCAACAGTTAAGGTTATCGTGCCCCCATGCTTTACCCATAGCACCCCATGGTTTGTTTTTAACGGCAGACAAACTTCCTTGGCTATAATCCCTTAGAATAACAAAATTGGAGGGGATAATACCTCCAGGCGTTTTTATGTGTATTTGGGGCCAAAAATAGGGCCATCGGAGGTCTGGAGCCAATGAAAATTAGCTTTCTTTGTCCTGTTTTTAAAGGGTTTCAAAACTTTTTTTTTTTTTTTACAAGGCCATTTTTTAACTCCGGAGAAGAACCATTGTAATTATGGTGCCGACAACTGTGTTGGCTCAAAAAAAAAAAACCAGGTGCAACCTTAAAATGGCAACTCTACAATAACCTAGTTCACAAAAGGGGGATTTTTTTATATTTTTTTTTTTATATTTTTTTTTTTATATTTATTTTTTTGTTTTATTTTACGCTCCTATTTTTAACTTTAAGTAATCTCTTTAATGGGGGGCCCACAAGTTTTTTATAAAGAACGTGGGACAGATGACCTTTTTTGGCATTTTTAATTGAAAAACGCCGCCAAAAAATTCACAAGCAATGGTTTCCCCTAAAGACCCCCTGGAAGATAGTATTTATTTTGCAAGTGCAAAATTTAAAATTTTCCCCCTGCACATGTTGCGTTACTAATGAAGACCAAAGACACTATATTGATTGTGTCAACAGGTCTTGTGCAAATCAGTTTTACATTAAAACACAAAAGAAATTTCCCTACAATCACAAAATTTTCCCCCCACTTCCGAGTTTTCTCATAAAAACCTCCAAAGCAACATGAAAGGTAAAGCGTCAGTTTTTTTGGCACTTCCCAAGGGAAGATGTGTAAATGGGTAACGATGGAACAAAGTTACATCTTTAAATGAAAAAGGCCGACCGTGCAAAATCTTTCCCGACGTAAAGGGACATTGCCAAAAATCACGTTTTTTAAATCAAAAATCTCACAAGAAAAGAAAAACGAATCTGATTAGGAATATAGACTAACATAAGAAAAGGCCAAGAAAAGACAAGCAGTTGTTTTTTTTATAGAGATCTGTTCCCTGGCCCCAAAAGACAGCCGATTTCCTGGATGGTGTCCCTTGGAGGGTGGATGCAGACAATTTAAGACCAAGGACTAACTAGTTTTTTGTATGTAAAAGTAAATAATTTTAAAATGATAACAAAATTCCTAAGTTTAAATAAATTACAAATAAATATTACGTATATTAAAATGTAACTTTTTTTTCGAAAACATCAAGACGAATGACTAAAAGTGTTTTATCTTTTCTAAACTAATTTATCAAAAGTATCCTTTGTAAACAAATTTTTTTGATTTATGGTGTAAACATTAAAAACCGCTTCTAACACAATAAACTGACTTAACAACCTTTTTTTTAAAACCTAAACCCCCTTTCCCCTTCCATCATTTTTAAAAATAAAGAAAGGGCAAACAATACATCCCCTTTTCCCACAAAAATAAAAATAAACCCCACAATAAACCAAAAAAAAAAAAAAAAGTTTTTTATTTTTTGGGCCCCCCTCATAAATATCTTTTTCCATATTTTTTTTTTTGGTTTTTCCGCGTAGATATTGTAATAGCAGAAATTTTTATTATATTTTTTATGCCCAATTTGAATTTTATAAATATTTTTTTTTATAAATATAACAAATATTTATGATTTAGTTAATAAATTCAATTTTTTTAATAAACATATTTTTATTGAAAATACTGGAAAATTGTTAGTTTTCTGGGCAACTTTTTAACAAAAAGCCTTTTCCATTTTTTACTACACAATTAGCAATTTTCCCCATATAATGAATCCCCCACACTGGTTGTTTTTGTCCCTATTACCTATTTTAAGTAAACTAAATTCGGTATAATATGCCATTTATTATTCACCCATTTAGTCTTTTGCCCACGACATTTTTCTTACCCCGTATATTACGATTCACTATGTTCCCAAAAACCCCCTCTTTCTAACTGAATTCTTATCCTTCCGCGTTTGTCGGGTAATTTTTTTCTCGTTCCTGGACCATTTTTTTTAAATATTGGCACAAGCCCCCTCTTTTCACAATCTGCAAAATAATTTAAAATTTTTATAAAAAGTTCTCTACTCATCGTAGCAAAATGCTACAATTCTTACAATTCTTTTCCTCCTTCCTAATAGCCTTGTTCTTTTCTCAATTATCAAGTTAATAACTCCAAAGTTTTTTATTACTACCCTCCGTAGTTTTGTTCCACGACCAAAACTAAAAAGGGGCCCCCATCAATTGTTTACATCAATTTGCCCCATCCCGACTCCTCGTTTTAGCGGAGTAAATGTAACTTTCAAATCATCGCATACCCCACAGCGGCCGCTCTCCCATTTTTTAATATAATATGGTATAAGTTTTGTCTAAGTAATTTTTTTTTTTTTGTTGCTTACCCCTTTATGGATCAACGCTCCTATTTCACTGGTATCTTTGCTTTATTACATTTATCAAAGCTTTTAATAAACATTGTTTGTGTTTAAAACTTATTTTCTTCTTGGTTACTTTTAAAAAAACAGTAATTATTTTCTCATAAATAAAACTTCAAACACAAAAGGAATTTGTGCTACAGTAAGATGCTACAATTTAACATTTGTGGCAACATAAAGAACTTATTCTATAACATTTTTTTTTTACAAACACGTCACTTTAATACGAAGTAATTTAAAACTTTACTAATCAATCTTTTTCGAGTTTTTCTTTTTGCGGAAGTGCTTGCAATAAAGTATTTCGAATTAAATAGGTTTTAAACCTTCCTGCTCATTACTTTACCAGCCCATACCAAGGTTTTTTTCCTACCAGTTAATTATTACTTAATACCTTAAACATTTATTGGGGAGTAATTGGTAATATTTTGTAAAACACCCTTTAAAACTAACCCTCCCTCCAACTTTTTATTCCATCACATAATTATTCAAATACAATTCATACAAATTTTCAATAGTATGTTTGTTATTTTCCAAAACGAAATCAGTTTCAGGCTGGAAACCGTGATGTCGACGTCATGCCACCTGACGCCAATTGAGGACGGACATGATGAGGAACAAAGTCCAGGGCGGATTTGCATCCATTAATAATCAGTGAACACTTAACTACACCTTTTTACAAAATATGACCAATGAAAAATAACGAAAATTTTAAATAGAACCTTTAAAAAAAAACCCAATGACAAAACTCAAAAAACAATTTTTTTTTTTTATCTTGTTTTGTTTTTTTTGGAAAAAAATCACAAACCCAGCAACAACACAAAAAAAAAAACAACCTTTATAAATTCCACCCCTCTCCTAATAAACCTCGAAAAATACTGGACCTAGTTGAGTATTATTAGTACAAAAACAAAGAAAAGAAATAAAATGAAATCCATTTTACCATTGGGCCCCAAAATACTTAAAAACAACACTACAACCGGGAATATGAAAAAACACATCTCCGGGTTGCAGGTTAAAAACTTTTATCCTCATTGGTGTGGTACTAACGTTTTTAACAGCAGACAAAAAATAAACCTTATTTAAAACCCTTCGCCAACCATCTTATTAAAAATAATGTAATTTTTGTACCCTTTCCATTTAAGTTGTTTTTTTGTCAAATACCATAAGCCGTAATGGTTATACCGGAACCGAGGGTTTAAGTAAACCCAAGAAAATTGAATGTCTATAGAGCATCATCAAAACCAATCCCAAACATACATGCCTGCGAGGATCAGAACGAACAGTTTTACATTAACAAAACATTTACACATTTCATTTTTTAAATTAAAAAGAGAATTTGAAATTTCTGAGAAACTTCCTAACCCCCTGTAGAATTTTGAATTTTGTTTACGCACCCAGAAAGTAGACCCCCTTACATGATTTTCAGTGGATAACAATGTTTAATAGGAGTTTTTTGCTTAAGGAACACTTGGCAAGTCCCCCCTAGCCCAATAGAGATAGAAATCCCTTGTTAGGGACTGGTATGCAGGCCCGTTTCCATAACAGAGCCATTCCCCCCCCCAAACACCTCGTTAAAAATGTTTTTTTTGATTTTACAATTATTTTTTTGGGGGGGGGCGGGGTTTTTTTTTGGGTGTGGGGGGGGCCACCCAACCAAAAAACAGCGCAATTTCCCCGAAATTCTGCCCCGAAATAACGTGCCGTACGTCAAAAACATATAAAAAACAGAATGCGTATCATAAAAAAGCATCACATTTACCTCCACAATTTTTTTTTCCCCAATCACCTACAAAAAAAAAGTAAAAAATTTTTTATAAAAAATTTTAATTCCTAACACCAGGGCCCGCTCAATTGAACCTAGCTGATGGAAAATGAAATCCTACCCATTGCCCCTTTTGCCCAACCTCCAAAGCCTCTACTCCCCAATAAGTCCACATAACATAAAGACATCAAATTACACACATCTGTTTTGTTCCAAATCGAGAAACCCAAACCACTGGCAAACTACCAACCCCCTGCCTAGATAAAAAATTTAAAATAACAATACAAAACCTAACAGTAATAGGCCTAATAAAGGGATTGTTTTAAAGTCATCATAACGCCCTAGATCTACGGTTGGAAATAGATTTTTCAAAACAACCCCTCTCCCAACCGGTTTTGCAAATAGAACAACCTCAGCCGCATCAAGAAAAACACATATTATGTCATCACCTCCTAAAAACAAAACACGGAGAAAAATAAAAGGTTTAAGCTTAAATCCCAAGCACAATAACAAATTCTTAAAACCCAAGTTAGATGAAATTAATAGTAATTTTTATGAACATGGGATGATTTCAAACTGTTTCAAACCCAAAGACCTGCTCCTTACTAACAAAACCAGAACCTAACTTATGGAAAACTCAAAAACAAAATAGTTAAATAACAGCATCTATTAAAATCGTCAGATAAAAAATGGCCAAAGTTTAAGTAACTTAACTTAATACAATGGAACTCTAGTATCTCTTAACCAAAATTGCCAGAGATAATCGAATGTTTGCCCAAAAAAAGAATACACATTTTGGTGGGTTTATAAACAAGAAGACCCCTTTTTTTAAAAAAAAGATTGAATAATCATAATCCCTGGAAATAAATTACACAATATCCCATCTGATAATTTGGGAATGGATAACGTGGCATATCATTTTATTATCACAATACAAATCTCCTACAACACAATTTTTTAGTACATAATGACAGCACAACCCCCAACTTTCACAATACAGGTTGAAAATAATTACAATAGGCCCCCTATTTAAATATTTATAATACCAAATACTGGTAACTAATAAGAAGATAACAAATAAATCACTGGCAACAATCCCCAACTCTTCAAGTAAGACACCGGTTATTACCTTGCTGTTTTGAGGTGATTTTAAATGCACCCCAACCCATACTGGTAGATGCCACGTACGCAAAAAAACAACAAAGGGAATTGTTAAGAAATAATTAATTAAAAATACAAACCAATCCAATTCAAACTAAATAAAATTTAATAATAAAACACACCACTGTACCCAACAATGTTTACCATTCAAGGCATCCCACCATGTGACGCCTCACACCTTCGGCCCAAACTTTCCCAAACCCATTTCATGCTTTGGCTAAGAATAATGGGTTTTTGTAATAAATAATCCAATATAGGTAAGCAACCATCCTAAACCCAAATTTTTATGAAAAATTTAAATATACTTGCCCTAATTATTATAACTATGTACAATTTAAATTCTCCATGTTGTGTAAAAACTAAGCAATAAAAAAGGGAAAACCCTTCAAAAAGGCCTTGACAGAGCGCTAATATAACAGAAACCCTGTAAGAAAAACCGTAAACGAACTACCACTATATCCAATAATTTAACAAATGGGAAATAAAAATACACACTTTTATCCAAATAAAGTTAGCAGCTGACAAAGACAATTACCAAGGTAATAATATATCCAACAGAGCAGGGTTTAACACCAAAAAAAAATGTTGGGGAAATGAAATGCTCTCAACGGTATTTTTTGGCCCCTTAAACGTTTTTAGCATATTAAAAAGGTTTTATTAAAAATAACAACCGCAAATTTTAAATTAACAATATTTATTCACCCCCACCACAATTTGAAAAGCCAGGGAAAATTAAAACAAGGAGAAGCCAAAAAGGGGAAAGGATGGAAAAAAAAATAGTGGTTCAGGTAATTAGTAGTAAAAAATAATTTTCCTCCAAATTTGCTTTTGGGAAAATAGTTAAAAGACTAAAATCTTTAATACAAACGTAAGTACAACCCCCATCCATCATAATTCCGACCAAAACTAAAATGAAAAAATTTATTTGTGGTCCCACCATAGTTCCCCCAGATCATGTAAACCCAATGGAACATAAGTAATAGTAACTCTAGCAATTTAACCCCCTTTCCGAAAACTCTGAAAAAAAAGAAAATATATATTTTTAGTATATTGGAAAATTTGAAATGTAGCCAAAATAATATCTCAAAAAAGATTTACTGCAAACCAATGTTTTTGGAACCCGAAATATCCTACCAGGTATGTTTACTCCACCTACCAAAATAATCACTGACGTAATACATACTGGACCCAATAATTCAACAATTTTAATAATGGGAATGGAAATCACTGATGCTACCAATAGAGTGGAAAAAACATTTTTTTTAAAATAAGTAGCACATTCCTCAAAAAAGAAAAAAACAAACAAATTTTGAAACTTCCATATAAGGCCCCCCATATAGCAAATTATAATTTAACATGTATTTTTTTTTTTTAAAAACTGCTCAATACAAATGGAAATTGTTACAAAAAAAAAAAAAAAAAACAAAAATTAGAGATGTTTTTGGGGGAAAAAAAAAAAAAAAAAAAATTGGGGGGGGTTTTTTTTTTAAAATACAAAAAAAAAAAGACAAAAAAAAAAAAAAATAAAAATAAAACATTTGAAAAAAAGTCAATAACATCATACTCTATTACTTCCAATAATGGTTCAGAAAAAAAATAGAATCAATGATTTACTTGAAAAAAATTAAAAAAATTTTGTAGCAATATTCAAACTTCCACTAACCTTTCCCCAATAAACAACTATTGCAAGCCTCACTAGACTTATAACCAATGCATATAATAACAGTTTTTTTTTATACCAGAGTTGAATAAAACAAGTTTTGAAGTACGACAACAATCCCATCAAAAGTTTTTGTTGTGACTTATTAGAATAACTCATCTTCCCATAAACAAACCATATGACTCCGCATTATCCCCCCCCCCCTAAGATTTATCATAACTTAGGGTATTACTAAATAAGGAATGCCCAGGCCAAAGTGGTGTCTCCAGATTCCTTTTTAAATTGTTTTTGGCACTAATATATAGCCACCATAACTGTTCATCATACCCAACCTTTGTAAAATTTTCCACTTCAAAATTTATGCAGATGAATATAATGATTTTATTCCAATTCTTGGAAAACTTGTATAAACAGTTCCGAACAAATTTTCCCCAAAACGCACTAAGCAGAAAATCCCCAAAGAACTTCCCAAAAACCCAACTTCAAACTTTTGGGAGTTGTTTTAAACGCTACCTAAAAAGCCCAAAGGTAAATCATAATTTTCCTCACGCAAGCAAAACACTAACGTCGAAAAGACAGTTTTAAAGATAATTAATGAAACCCAATTTTTGAATTCCCATACTTGTAAAATTTGCATTTAAGAATATTAGGTATAGCTTAGTAATAAAAGTTAAACTTTTAAAATCAACATCAACAAATACTTCTTTCCCTTAAAAAATGCCAGGGAAAAAAGGGGAAAAAAAAAAAAAAAAAAAAAAATATAGGAATTTATTTAAATCCATTGTTATGTGGTTACCAAGGGCGCAAACACCAAGAAGTTTTGCAGTGAATATTTTTTTATAAAAAAGTTTTTTGATAAGAGGGTTTAAAGTTTAGACTATGGATCATTTTTTTGTTTGGTCATGTCTGGTAAACAAAAAAATTGAAGAAACAAGATGTAATACAAAATCCAAGCTTTTAAAGATACATTAGGGCAAATTGTACGAAACCCACACCAATCCATTGGCTCTTAAACAAACTGAACAGCTAACCATACAACTCATGAAATTATCAGAGAGATCCCAATTACTTACCAGAATAAGTTTTTAGTTTATTATAAAAAAAATAGTATCAAGAACAATTGTCCTCCTGCATAAACAGAAAACTCCATGGTTTACTCACAACATGCTACACTGTTGTAAGAACCAATTTGGGTAATGAAGACTATAAACCATTTTGTCATTTAACATCTCCCTTTACCCAAAAAACAAAATCTATTTGAAACCCAAACTTATCAAAAACTTAAAGGGAAAGCTTTAAAAACCTTCTTGACTTTTAAACAAACCTATATTAACAAATGACAAAGAAAATAAAAATTTAGTCCTTTCACACTGGGAATATACCTAAAAAAAGGTAAGCAAACAACACTAATTGTACAAACAACGTTTTTACCTCGAATAACCTCCAGAAGAAAATAATACAAACAATCTGCTAACCGAAGTAATGACAGAAAATTGAGTCCAAAAAACAACCGTGAAAAATGGGTTGGCTGGTTGGAAGCGTTCTACATTCCAGAAAATTGGATATCAGAGGTAAAATTTTCCTCCCCCTGCAAGAAAGGGAAAATACCCAGCTACTCAGGTGGGACGTATAGCCAATAATTGCAAACAACCCCTTCACACCCGACCACCATCAGACAAAAAGGACATCATAAATATTCCTCTCCATTCACAAGCCAGACCCCTTAACAGAACTGAGTAAAAACGTATACACTACTCCAAAGGGAAGGAGTAATTTTCCGGTAGAGTCTCATCCATAAATGAAAATGACATGATGGAAAGATTCGTCAAACAGGTGGTTATATATGGGGGTGAAAAATATTAGGTTTGTTGAATTGTAAGGGTTTTTGTTTAAGGTGAAATTTGAATAGATGTTGATTAATATTATTTATGGGATGTCGGGTCTTAAAATAAAAGAGGTATTATTTGGAAAATTGTTTATATGATGTATGGAGGTTTGATTGTTATGAAATGTTTAATAGGTAATAATTTATAGAATTGGTATTTTTTGTGTTTGGGGTTATATGGAAATGAAGAAAAAGGGGGGATGAATGGATATTATAAGGTGAGTTTTGGGTTTTGTAATTGTATGGGTTATTTTGTATGGGGTTAATGAGAGGGGGGATTTGTTAATGGGGGGTGGTATGAATTTTATTGTGTGGATTATAATTAGTTGGGGTGTGTGGTAAAATAGAAGTTGTTAGTGGTTGAAAGGTTAAAGGTTTGTAGTAGATTGAAAATAATAATTTGGGGTGAAGTGTGTAAGGAAGGTGTTGTGTTGGTTTGTGTGAGTAGTAAATATTTTGTGGTTTTGGGGTGGTTTGTTTTTTTTTTAGGAATGTTATATTGTTTTGTGTATTGTGAGGTTATGGAATAATGGGGGTGTTTTTATTTGTTTTTTTAATAGTTTGAGGGTGGAATTTTTCCAACATTGTATAAATAATAGAGGATAAAAGATTGTTAGGAAATATTTGAAAAATTTTGATGAGTGGTGGGTGGGTAGGTTAATTTTAAATGGTGTTTATAAATTGGGGGGGTTGATAATAATAGTTATGTTTTTTTAGAGTTATAGGTTGAGTAGAGAATTTGGGTTGAAGAGTGTAGGAGTTGGGAAAAGGTAGATGTGGGGGGTGGAATTGGGAATAGGTATATGGTGAATGGTTTGTGGGAAATGGGGGTTAGGTTATGGGTTGTGGGAGGGGGGTGGGTGGGGGGAGGATTGTATTATAGGGGGGTTATGGATTATTATAAGGGTCGTGGTGGGGTTTTGGTTTGGGTGTAAGTGGATAGGTGTGAGTTATTGTTTGGGTGTTTTGGGAAAAAAATGATGGGGACATGGTTGGTTTATGGTGGGGGGGGTGGGGTTTTTTTGGTATTGGTGTGGGGATGTGGGGGGAAAGGAAGGGAGGGTGGATTAGAAGGGTGAGGAATGGGTTTTTTAGTAGTATGGGGGTTTGGGGGGAAAGTTGGTTGGAAGTTTTGTATGTTATTTAAATGTATTTTTTAGGTTTTGTGGGGTAAGGTATTGTGGTTGAGTGAGAGATTTTAATATTATTTGTGGGGGGGGTGTGGGGGGATAGGTAGGTTGGGGAATTATGGGTATATTTGGGGGGGGGGGGAAAAAATATTTTAATAATTATGTGGGGTTTTTTTTTAATTTTGGGTTTTTGGGAAAAAAAAAATTTTGTTGGGTGGTGGGGGAAATGAGTTGGGGTTTTATGATGTTATTTATAAAGAGCTATGGGATTGGTTTTTTTTAAAGGGGGAAAAGTGTTTTTGTTTAAGGGGGGGGTGTAATTTTTTTTTGGGTTTTGGGGGGTATGGATATTTTAAAGAAGTCGGTTTTAGGGAAAAAAGTTGTGGGGTATTGTGGTTAGAGGATATTTGGGTTTGGGGTTGGGGTGGTGGGGTATTGAAAAATGGGGGGGTTGTTTTGTGTGATGAGGAAATTTTTTTATATGAGTAAAAATTAAATTTGAAAATTGGTGTAGAATGGGGGGGGTGGGATGGGTGTAATTTTTGGAGGGGATTTTGTATGTTGGTGGGTTTATTTTTTTGGGGGAAGTTGTTTTTAGAGTGTGTTTTATTGTTTTGGGTGTGTATGGTGGTTTGGGGGGTTTTGATGGGTTTAAATGTGTGGGTTTGGGTAGGGGGTTTTGTTTTTTTTTATTAATATTTTTGGTTTTGTAGGGGGTTTTGGGGGTTGTTATAAGTAGAGTTATTTGTGTGGATGTGTTAGTGATGTGGTGAGTTGGGGGGGTTGGAGGAGGGAAGATGATTTTTGGGTTTGAGGATATTTTTTAATTTTTTGTTTTATATTTATGGGGAAAGGTTTGTTGTTTTTTTGTTGAAGAGGTAAATTGGGTTTGTTGGGGGTGGGGTGTATGGGTGTTGTTGAAAAATGAAGGGTTTGGGGTTTTTTTTATTTTAAGTTTGAGGTTTGGTTTTTTGGGTTGTTTTAAAGTTTTATTTATTGTGTGGTTGTTGGTTGTGTTTTTTTTGGAGATTGTTTGGGGGTATTTTTAGTGGAAGTTTATAGTTTTAAAATTGATGTTTTTAGAGATTGGGAATGGGTTGTGTATTGATTTTAGATTTGGGTATAATTGTTGGGGGTTTATTTAATATAGTTATTTTGTGGGGTTTTTTGGGGGGGGGGTTTAAAAAAAAAGGGGGTTTTGAATTGGATTTTGGGATTTTGAATTTTTTTGGGTTGAAAATGAAATATTGTTTTGGGTAAAAAATTTTTGTTTATGGTTGTGTTTTTGGTTATGAGGGTGGGTTGTTCGAAATTGTGAATTTAGTTTGTGGTATGTGGGGTGTTTTTGGGGGTTTGAATAAAGTGGTTGATTGTAGGGGATTGGTAGTTTTTTTAAGGGGGGTGGGTTTTGTTTTTATTTGTGGGGTGGGGTTTAGGAAATTTTTGGGTTTAAAAAGGTTAAATTTTGATTGGGTTGAATTTTGTTTTTTTTTAGGGGGATTTGGATGATTGGGTGGTAATTTGGGTGGTGAATGGGTGTGGTTGTTGGAAGATTAATGAGTTGGTTTGAATGAAGGTGGATTTGAGATAGGAATTTGGTGGGGGGGTTGTTGTGAAATTGATATGGGTGATATTTGTTGATAAGAATTAGTTTTTTAAAAGGTGTAAAAAGGATGGTTTTTTGGTGTTGGTAATAAGTATTTGTTAATGGGGGTGGTTTAATTTTTTAAGTACTAAGAGGGGGGGGGAAATATAAAGTTTGTGATGTAAAATTTTAAGTGTTGGGGTTGTTTGTGTTAAAGATAGTTTTTATAATTTAAAGTTATGGATTGTATTTTATGAAATTGGAAATTTTTAGGTGTTTTAATTTATATATTATGTATGTGTGGGAGGATGGATGATGTGGTTCATGAATGGGTGGTAATGAGAAAAATGTTTGGGGGAAAGTGTGATTAGTTAATTTTTAAAGATTGTATTTAGTTTTAGTGGTTAAGTGTTTGTATGTAAATTTTTAATTTTTGGGTTGTATTGATAGTATGGGAATATGTAGTTTTTTAAGGTGTTTTTGTTAAGGGATGTGGGGGTTTTAGGGTTTTTTTTTTATTAAATGTTTATTATATGTTTTTTGGTTTTAGTAGTTTGTGGGATGGTATATATTTTAGAAGTTAGGTATATTTTTTTATAAGTTTAAATGGTGATTGTTGAGGTTGAGGAGTGAATGATTTGGGTGTTTTGTGTTTATGAGAAAGTGTAAATATTGGGGTGGAAGGGTTTATTTATTAAAATTAAAGTGGGGGTGTATAAATGGGGATATTAGTTTGTGTTTTATGTTGTATTGTAAAAAATTTGTAAAATTTGAGGGGGAATTTTTGTGTAAACGAATACAATGGGTTTGTAAATTACCTTTAATATTTATAAATATTGTAAAATTGGGACAAGGTAGGAAAGGGTTATATGTTTAGGATAGGAGTAAAAAATTTTAAGAGGGGTTGTTTGGTAAAGGGTTTATCTAGATGATGTTGGAAATCAAGTCGGGGTTAGATTCTACTTAGGATAGGGTAGTAAAATGAAATTTATCTTTATAAATAAAAAAATAAGGGGGACTTGATTGAGTTGTATGGTATGGTAAAATGAAGATTAGTGTTAAGTGAAAAAAATAAAGGTTATAGATTATGAGTTTTTCAAAAAGTAAATATGGCATGACATCAGAGTGTTTTAAATACTATAGAGTGTTCACTAGGTGGTTTAAATTTGTTAAAAACGCTTATTAAAGTTATCTTTTTAAAGTATAGAGGTGACCCACCACTATTAATACTATTAGAAGATCTAAAGAATAAGGTGTAAATAAGTTAATATACCAGCAAGTTGTCAGATTTTCAAGGAGACCCCTGCTACACCCCAGGGAAAAAAAGTTTTTGCTTAGGGGAACAAAGGGTTTGTGAATGTATTGACTTGAAAGGTTCGATTTATAATAAGTAAATTGGGTTTCAGAATATTGGAAAGATATTGCAATTTTGCCACACAAAGATTATTACAAATTGGTTATTTAGTTTTTAATAAGTGATTGTCAATTTTTAACAAATGTGTTTACCCCAAGTATCGGATAGGTTAAAGTGTGAGTGTGTTATGATCGTTCGATAAACATTACTATGAATATGGATTTAAATACCAAAATTATTTTGGGTGACTTATGATTTTTAACTTTAGGGTTTAATGTTTATAAGCTTTATTGTGTTTTTAATATAACGTTATGAAAAATGTAAACTAATTCTGTATTTGTAGAGGGAAACAAATTACTGTTTGGATATTAACTAAATTGTTATATATAAGTAGTATAGTAGAAAAAATTGGAAATAAAAAAATTGATTTTGGGATAAATATTAAATTGTTATAGGGATAATGGAAATTTTAGATACGTGTAATGTATTAAATAATCATTATTTGTTTACAGGGGAGGTTATTTGATGGTAAATTTAATTTGGGAAATTATTAATTGGTTGTGGGGTTAAACTATAATGTTATAGTTAAAATTGGGGTTGTTTGACAACGTTTCACCATTAATATAAAAACACTTTTGTGAGAGTTGTGAAACTTGATGACTGTGGGAATACGTGTTTGTGGGGTCAAGTCAATTGGGATTTTAGGGAAATAAAAGATTTTTTATTTTGTAATATTTAAAAATGAAATATCCTAAAACGAATTTATAAATGGATTTTAAAGAAATTTTTTAACCCCAAATAGATAAATCGTGGACGTGAACCAAATGATGGTTAACTTAAGACGCCGGTGTTTTAAATGTTTAATAAGAAAAATTTAAATGATTGTGTGGTTATTTAAAGTGATATGGGATAAAGATGTGGTATTGTGGGTTTGTTTTTGTGTGTTAATTGACCGAATATAAGTGTGATAGGGGTTGTGAAATATTGATAACCCAATAAATATAGGTGGCTGGGTGATGAATACTAAAGTTGAGAGGGTATATGCTATTTGGATATGTGTTTTTTATGAACAATTTCACGTGTGGGTTGTTTTTAATTGTAACAAAAAATAAGCGGGGTTTTTATGAGTGCAACTTGATTAAAGTATTGTTCACGTGGCCGACCTATATTTGGTGTAGGTAATGTAAATTTAATATAGTGACAATTGGGTTTAGTAAAAATTATATTAATAATAGGTAACAGTCCAATGGGTAGAATACATGTTATCCTCCACCGAACGCTACCATGATAACAGTGCAAACCCCAAAGTTGGTAAAAAGGAAAGACCCTGTAATGAGTAGGATTCATAAAACCTCAATATAGCCAAAAAATAAACAATTAATGAAAGAAAAGAACATAAAAGGACATAGGAACATTACAATTAGAAATGTTTTGATTAAACTTGCAAAGGTACAAATTGTTGTTTTCGCTACCCAAAGTATCGCAAGCTTAAAAACCAAGCCTCTTTAGAGGGCAGGAAAAGTTCCACCCCCCCTTTGGAATTTCAGTCTCTACCCAGCGGCATAGAAAATATGCTTGCAATCGAACCGATCAATTCAGTACTGCCTATTACCCCGAGAGATGGCGAAGGCAGTCTACAAAGCCCCCTTTTTTTTAACATCAATAGACATCTGTCCGACAGTTGGTTCCCGCAACCATAGAAGGTCATCTCTAAACCATGAAGGGAAGCCGAAGTGTTGTAAGAAGCGGTAGCCCCCAACCGCAGGAGCGACACAACACAAAAACCTCCTCACACGACTGACGCGGTGCTGTTTTCGGCTTTTTCCCAAGATTTCCCAACGCAGTCGCTTTATAAATGAGTCGTAAACTTGGTTTTGGTAACGCCTGCCTGCCCCAATCGTTTCCAATTTTACTTTCATTTTTAGACCGTCACCACAATGTTAATGCTGTGAAAAAGCCTCGTTCATAGATAAGCTGAGGTTTTCTAATGCTATCTATACTTCCCTCTATTTCCCGGAGCTCCGGAGAAAAGAAAATTATTGTTTGGAACTATAGGCCCCTCGCCTTGTACCCTAAAAAACCTGTTCACGGGCTATTTCCCGTTCTCGTCCGTGAAACCAATACCTTTAAAATTTCTTTTATCGGTGATTTTAAAACATTGTGCGCCTTCCCCCTTAAATTCGTCCTGGACTTTGCTACAAACCCACCCAATAAAACCGCGGTTTGGAATGTTTAACCCCCCCAAAATTGTTGAATCGTTCTCGAGCCCTTCGGATTTAATTTAATAGTAGATGTAATATAAAAATTTATGGGTCTGTTAATTTTATCGATGTAGAAATTTATATATTAAATGTTTTAAAAATTATTTTTCTTTATTTAAACTCGTTTCCCGTCAGACCCTCTTTAAATGGTCCCTTCTTGCCTACTAACTTCATCCACTTTTCCGACTATCCACATACCCTTTCGGGATAACCACAGAAGCGCCCCAAATTGCCCGGTGGGCTTTTCTCTCCTTGTTGTCCCCTTTCCCACGTCATCGTCCAAACCACGGGGTCCCCCCTATTATTAAGTGGGTTAGAAGAGAAGACCCCTAAATTTTTTGTTTCGTCCGAATAGTGTTATTAAATTTTTTCCTTGTTGTGGATTGTATAAGTATTTTGTTTTTTTTTTTTAAAGTCCTAATACTTCTTACCCCTTTTTGACACGCGCCTACGAAACCCTTCCTACAACACGTCCCACCATGGTGGCGAAGCGTCCCCCCAAAATACTAAGATTAAGCTTTTTCTTTTGAGTTTACGAAAGCTTAAAAATCAAAAAACCCTTCATGAAAAGTCCGAACCTAATTTCATAGTTTTCTTATTAATATTTGATTATATAAGTGTATATAAAATTTTTTTAACACGGTTACTGCCAGTGGAGAACAATCCTACCCGTTAAGTAAACTAACCGCCCTAATATTGCCCACGTGCTCTTATACGTGCCCAACTCCCCGAGAAAAATAGCCAATTTAATTCAAAACTATTTGTTTTAAAATTCTTAACTCTATTGTTTTTTTTATGTTAGTTAAAATTCAGTTCTTGGGTCCCAAGAACCCCCGCATTAAAATCGTTCTTGAATTATATGCCTATTTTTGACGTCCCTAATACCCTCCGCATCGTCTACAGTGGCTTATGTCGTATTTTTAGTAGAGTTTGCCATTAAAAAATTTAAAACACAGCCGCCAGATCCTGCCGTCGCATCTATAATTGCTCACTGTTGCGACCTATTTTGATCGCCCATTTTTTTGTTTGTATCATTTTATGTAACCCGAACTCCCCACGTCCCCACGACGTCACACACTGTCCTGGGCATGTAACCAGATGCCCTCCTGCCGTTTCAGTTCCAACCTCGTTATTTTCCGCCATCGTAGTTATGTAGTTTCAAAGACCCCTAGATTCTGTGCGTGCCGTAAAAATCTTTGCCTTTTTAAACCGAGTTTGGGAACGATACTTTAAACTTGTCTGGTAATCGAATGGTTGTACCATTATGATGAGTAACGAAGTTTAAAGAAGATCAAAAATACAAAGAACTTTTTGGACGGCCCCCCCAAGTCCAGCATGGAACCCCATAACCCTCCAACCTAAAATTAGGAAAACCAATTAGAGTTGTCTTTCTAGTTGTAACGACAAACCAATGAAGAAGCGCGAACCCCTTTTTTTGCCCAAGTAGATCGTATCATGACAGTCATGATGATGCGAAGCCAGGCCTTTACACTGGAAAATAGAGACAATAAGATGATGAAACGGTCAATCCCCTGTGAAAAAATACCCGGGGAAATGTATTTTAATGAGAAGAAATAGTGACTGAATTTAAAAGGTAGGCAACAAGAAATTTCTTTTCCACTTCTACTATCTGAGTACCTTTTAAATATTATGGCCGAATGAGGCTAAACCTTGTAGACTATTACTTAGCTTTCATTACTGACAAACATTATACAATGATGGTCGTAGAGACTAATAGAAATGCCAGTAAAGTATTGCGAGAAACGAGGTTGAAACCGAAGTAGTAGAACTTAATAAATGGGCTACCACAGATATGTAGAAAAATGTGGAAATTTTTATTGAATCCTCCCAAAAAAGGGTCTTGTCTAATCATCCCCGCCATAACATACTACTGGTCTGGCCCAACATTTTGTATAAGAAAAATACTGTTTTGCTTCTCAAGTGTTATAGCCGAAACCGTGTTCAGCCTAATGCTACGCTTTTGGCATTTTAACGATCATGCTGCTGAGGAAAACGATGATGGCGTATCGCAAAGATTTTGCCCCTAATTTTCTAAGATGAACACATTTTTTTTAACAAGAAAATCACGGCTGGCCAAGATCTTCTAATAAGACGAGAGCATGATTCCCCTAGCAGACTGTCATTTCGACAGTACATACCCAACAAAAGGCCCACAAATATGGCCTAAAGATTTTTTCAAACTTTTGTGACCAGCAATGGTATCCTAATTTGTATAAAAAGTTTACATGGGTAAAGGGACCATCCAGAATGAAGGAAATATGAATTAGTATTCATTCAACCTCAGTGGTCCATAACTCATGGAACATAACTTGGATAAGTGGACACATCTTATATGTAGATAATCTACTAACAACATGCAGTGCACTTGCCAAAAATCTTTTTAGCTAGAAGAACCCACCCCTTTGTGTACTGTGAGAGCAATAACAGAAAGGTCTCCCTGCCGATGTTATGAAGGCACAACAAAAAAAAGGAGAAATGAAAGCCCTTGAAAAATGAAGATGGTATTTTAGTTACCAAATTTCGAAGGACAAGGAGAAATTGCGAATGTTCTCCACCAAACATGAATTCTAGAGTACGTTCTCACAGGAAAAATAGACAAAAAAAGGCAATGACATATTTTATAGCCATTAAAAGATTTGATTTACAAGACAAGGGAAAGATGGGCATTCGATGTGTCTGACCAACTCTCATCTTATAGCACTGGTGTTCGAAAGTCAAGAAGATGGTACCATAAAAGCAGCAGAAGAAATAGTTCTTGGAACCGCTGTTGTAAACTCTTGGCTGGCCTACACTAATGCTGTGAAAGCAAGACCTACAGCAGGCGGACATCAGAAAAAGCACTGCATGTCAATTACAACTTTTAAAGAAAATCTGGCTGGTTTTCACTTATGGGTCTAGATAATAACACTATTTACTCCTGTAAAAGGTACAGGGCACCATTATCCTGACTATATACTCAAAACTTTTACTGGAGAGGGAAAAAAGGGTAGACAACATGGGTCAGAAGGTACTGCAAAATGTTACAAAAAAGCTGTACAAGTAAGTGGACGTGATGTGGCCAAGAAACTGGGCAAAGTGAACACAGTTTTTGTGAGCAGTGTCCTGAGAAAGCCATACTTATGTAAAAAGACTGTTTTTCGTGAAGTTCACAAATAACATGGTTTTTAATAACAAATTCCATGTAATTATTATCAATATTGCAAAATTTTTACAATTTTATATTTAATTTCACAACTAAATATTTTACAAGGAAATGTACTTTATTGAAAAAAATGATAGTTAGGTTTAATATGTCTGATTTATGTAAAAAATTAAACCAAACATTTGTAAATCATTGGCTGTACCTTTATTCAATCCTTGAACAATCACTCCATCAACGTATAAATTGTTTTCTACCTAACATATTTTAAATTCATTTTTGTAAGTATCAAAATGATCGATATTACGTAATAATTACTGCCGGCCATTTTCTGGCCGACACAATACCATGACAACAAGTCAATATTTGAGTATTAATTTCCCCGCGCTAAAGTAAGTAGACAACAACGGGAAAGTCGTTTGTAGGTAAATAGCGATATTCAAGATCGCTAAGAAGTTTCAACAAATTGACTGTATAAACCCGCAGCACATAGTTAAAAAAACATAACCTAACATTAAACCCTGCGTTTTTGATGTTGCCGGTCAGATATGGCCGACAGAAAGTCTTACCATTATATACGGTGCCGGCCAGATCTGACCTACAATGGCATTTGAGAGAAGTTTCAAAAAATACCTTTGGCAGCATAACGTGTTAATACTCTTTTGGCACAGTTAGTAGGCATTGATTTATATAGTATTTGTTTTTAATTTGGTGGTAGGAGCTGTTCCGACCGATCAGTTTTGTGGTCGTAGTGTAACAAGCCCCCGTCTGCATCGTGGTGTTTACGTTTTTTATTTTTGCTTATAGTTGTTTTCTCTGGAAGAACATTTGGTGTATTTCTTATATTTATATTGAAAAAATGAGTAAACGAAGGCGAGATGTCACCAGTTAGTGAAAATACTTTATTAAGTTGACTAAATGAAGCGGGAGTGAATGTTTGTGGATGACGATCTCGGTGATGGATATGTAGACAATATTTTAGAATAAGAGGAATCAACTGTACACTCTGATTCTTGTTAAGATGAAACATATTATTGGTATTGTGGATGATACCAAAAGACCCTGACTTTCGGATAATTTAGGCTATTCATCAGATGAAGAACAGTTACCATCTACTTCTACAGGTAGACCGAGGGGTAGGCCAGATACTTTTGTTGTCGATTCAACATAATTTAGCTAGCCTTAGTCCTAATAATATTACAAATCAACTCAACAATAGAGCCCGATTAGGCAAATCAAGCAATTCCTGAAGACTGCAATTGGAGAAATAACTAATGGAAAATGATGACCCTGGCAATAGTACAAACTTTGTTTTCACTGAAATGCCCAAAACACTGTCCTCAAGGTGATGAAAAGCCAATTCAATATTTCAATTTATTCTTTACTCTAAATGTAATCCAAACCTATGATACTAATCACTATGCCCAATGACTACATCCTACACCACCCAAATTTGTCACCTAGTGCTAGAATGCATAATTGGCGACCTGTTTCACTTGCAGAAATTAGGGCATTATCAGCTGTCATCTTGAATATGGGACTCAATAAGGAACCAACAATAGACATTTATTGGTCAACACTAAAGTCGCAGTCAAGTCCTTGGTTTTCCTGAGATGTTCAGCCGAAACCGTTTTGAAGCCATCCTCCATTTTTTTTTTTATTTAGTTGATAACCATACCCCTCCCTAAAACTGGTGAACCTGTGGTATGATCCCGCTGGAAAGTTTCAACAATTGTTAGAAACATGTCAATAGACTGTTTCAAGACTTATTATACTCCACATAGAGAACTTTCTTTTGATGGAAGTCTTGTTGGAACAAAGTCATTCACAGCTTCTACAATATCTCCCCAAATAAACACCACCATAAATGGGGTATCAAGTTTGTTGATGAATATGCGATTCTATTTCTAAGTATCGCCTTGGATTTACATGCTACAAGGGTAAAAGGATGAGGATGGACATACTAGACATGGACTTGTTTATATAGAGTTTGTTATAAGGTTTACTGAGCATCGGACAATACTTAGGGAAAGACTACCACTTGTTTTGTAGACAATTGTTTCCAGTTCAATTTCATTAGATAAATATTTATTTAGCAAATCAACTTATATAACCGGGACTATTAGAAGAAATAGGAAGGGGATTCCTGATCAAATAAAGGTAAAATTGAGTGTTGGTCAAGAGATGTACATGAGAAATGATAACGTACTTATGTTAGCCTATAGGGACAAAAATATCTCAAAAGAAACCTGTAATCCTTCTCTCCACAAAAGGTACAGTAAAATCTGTGGAAAAGGAAAAAAAGAGACACAATGGAGACGAAATAAAAATGAAACCTGACATGATTGATCAGTACAATAAGTACATGGGAGGAGTAGATGGATCAGATCAGATGTACTGTTACCTGGATGAGCAAAGAGCACTCAAATATTGGAAAAAGGTTACTTTCAATGTATTTGGCCGCATGATTTTGAATTGTTACATACTATACAAAGAGAATTGCACTGGAAAACAGTTGTCAAGGCTTCAGTTTACAATAAGCATAATTTAAGACCTATCCCAAGAATGGCTAGACAACAAACAATCAACCCCGAAATATGGCCGGTGAAAATGGAGTGAATGGTTTTGGTATGGAACACTTACCTGGAAATAAAGAAAGAAACTGTTGTGTGTGTAGTAAAATTAGCACTGCAGGTGGAGGTCCTAGAAAGAAAATCTAGATTGATATGTAACAATTGTCAGAGAGGTATTCATCCTCTCTGTTTGAGACAGCACCGGTGTTAGGACATCTCAACCTACTTGTAAATAATGTAAATATGAGTATTAGTGTTAGTTTTTTGTTTGGAAAGGACAAAAAGACAAGTAATATTGTGTATGTGTGCAATTTTTCAATGTTTTAACTTATTATACAGGGTGGTACATAAAGTCCTGCACAGGTATAATATTTTTCTGAACGATAACAGATAAATCAAAAAGATTTTGTACATTAACACTACACCTACAAATCTACTTTTTGAAGGAACTATAAGTTTTCTGTAATATCATGGGGACGTCCCACAAGGAGTCAGAAGGAAATCTTAAATAGGAGCATAGGCACATATGCACATCATTTAAAGGGCTTATCTAGCAGAGTTTAATGCCGCAAACCGTACTCAAAAAGACTGATCCAGTACAAAATGGCGGCTGTTCAAAGGTTTTACTTGGTTACATTTTATTAGTAGCCATAACCCCAGTAAAGCAAAACTGCAACCACACGAATACTGCACCTAAATATTACATTATGCTTGTAAGTTGTACAGAAGTGAATTATGACGTTAGTTATCCATATTTATGGCAACACTATCCATATTTGACAGTTTGGTATTACACCGCACCTTCTCAAATAAAGAAGGGACGCCAATTTTGAACTGCTGTTGTTCCTCCGCGTCTACTCTTAACTTCCTAGTTCAGTAGTGGTAATGGCACACCTTTGTGGTTAATGGCACACCTTTGTGTTGGATGTTCGGTATCTCACGTGGAAGAATTCGTAAAGACGAGTATGGAGTTTTACAATTTTATGTAAACCACGGGGCTTATAACCGGACTAGGCGTTGTGGTAATAGAACGTGTGGCAACGAAACTCGTTATAAACGAATTTTGGGACTTCCATTTTCGATGTATTTTTTACTATACGCCTGCACCGAAATGAAATAAAATCAAGTGTCGGTTTACTGCCAGTGCGAAAAAGGGCACTTTCTTTGAAAACGCCCGGTTACCATTGACGGACATTTTTTATGTTGTTGCGTCAATATTGTGTTTAGTGCCGCCGCGACAAGATTACCTGGAAAAGAACTATAATATTAGTTCTAAAACAGCTGTTGACTGGTATTCGTTTTGTCGGGAAGTATTTGTTGACCATGTGGCCAATGATGATGTTACTTTAGGTGGAGTTGGCCACATTGTGGAAATTGACGAGGCCAAATTTGGTAGACGTAAATATAACAGAGGACGACTTATTTAAGGGCAGTAGGTGTTTGGTGGTATAGACCTCACCACACACGAAACATTTTTAGTGCCGGTAGATAAAAGGGACAAGGAAACTCTGTTAAAGATTCGGAAAGAAAATATTTTAGCGGGAAGTAAAATTATTAGTGACTGTTGGCGTGCGTACGACTGCTTATAGGACGAGGGATTTGTACATGAAACGGTGAATCACTCAAAGGAGTTTGTGGACCCACGCACTCACGCCTACACAAATACCATCGAGCGGAAGTGGAGAAGTCTTAAGGGGAGCGGAAAGGTTTATTTTTTTTTAACTTTTTCTATTGGTTTGGAAACTTTACAATGTTATCTTTTTAAAAATACCACGCTTTTTATCCTAGGATTATTAGAAGTATTATTAAAATTATAAAATGTGAATGCTTACACACACTTTTTCCACCTACTCGAAGCTGGTAGTAGATCCGTTTTCATATTGTATACAACTAATTGGTGGTGATTGTTTATATTTTGTGTTTGAGGTTATGTGTTGTGGCTAACCTGGTGAAGCAGATGATGACATTAACAATAGTGTTGACAGTTCAAATAAAATAGTAGCTTCTTGGTTATGTTTGTTTGTTTTGCTTTGAAAGTGAAAATGTTTGTTTGTTTAGCTTTGAAAGTGAAAATGTTTCTTCAAGTTTAGTTTAGATATTTTAGTGTTTATTGTTTCTTGTGAGTATTATTCTTGTTGAAACAACTTTCTTACTGTATCATCCCTAGACAAAGAGTTTCATTCAAGACTAAAAGGTCATTTAGGGGAAACCAATACAAGGACCTAGATCATAGGCCTAAATGTAAATAATGACAATGAAACTTCAGGTGGACTAAATCCTAACTTATCGAATGAATCTCCTTCTACTAAAAAGCTATCAATTGATAAGTATGATAGTTATGAATCTTCAGATAGTGGAAATTTTATCTTTGATATAGGTATCCTTAGTGCAAACATTAGGAAGTTTGTAAAATGTAAATAATGCGATAGCGATGATTGTATTAATCTTCTATCTGTTTGGAATCTAGTAATTTATTAAATTCAAAATTCAATAAGTGTAATAAATACGACATCAATTTGACAATTTGTGAATGGTATGAGGTCTATAGGTAAGGCATTGGCAGCTGGCAATGTACTTTGCGCCTTGTTAGACTTACCGTCACCACCTCAAAAATTTAAGGGGAGGCGGTAAAGTAAAAATAGGTTTTTTTAAATTTTTTATTTTTATTTTATGTTGAAGATAATTTATTTCTGAACAATTTGATATATAAAACATTGCTATAAAAAATATTTTACCTATTAGAAAAAATCTGAAACAAATATGCATACCTAGAAAAGTTTTCCATTACAATATTGCGCGCTGTCACACTTGTATTTATACAACCAGTCTTTCTTTTGTTTGCTATTTCTTGTCCATATGTTGGCCACACTGCATAAGTAATGTGTCTGAACTGACTCACAGCTGTCAAATTGAATTGAATTGAAACAAACATATCATAACCTTTTGTCAAGATTATTGGTGTGACTGTGTGTTATTGTTTACTTTTGAGAATTGAGGTTGGAATTAGATATATTTTATAAGTATAATGCCGCGAGCTATTGTTAAGATTACCAAAAGTAGAAAAGATATTGGTGGTCGTGGGAAGAAGAAAGTGGTAAATTCTAATAATGCAATAGATAGTGCTGAAACTCCACAACCTAGGCCTAACTTGCCTGAAAATTGCAAGCCTTACAAGGTATCAAGCTCTTCAAAGAAGATTGACTTTTCTGAATATGATAAGTATGACATTGACACTAATTATAAGAATGAACTAATTAATCTAAGTATTTTGTCAGATATATTACTGCAAAATACTATTTGTAAAAATTGTAAACAACACGGTTTACAAATTCGTTCTGAAAACTGTGTTGGTTTGGCCTCTACATTAATTCTGCATTGTTCACATTGTGATTTTTTTGTAAAATTCGGTAACACTAAGGAAGTTACAGTTCCTGATGTAAATAAAACATACTTTGATGTAAATATTATGTTAGTGTACGGCTTACGATGCATCGGAAAGGGATTACTTGCTGGTCAAGCTTTGTGCGGAATTCTCAACCTTCCTCAACCTCCAACAAAGTTTTCCCCATAAAATACCATACTACATAACAAATGTAAAATAGCTGCATTTGACTCTATAAAAAGGCTGTAGAAGAGGCTGTGCAAAAATATGAAGTGATGATTGAAGAAGAGAAGCGTGATGACGACTATCAGATTACGACAACCCGCAACATGGCCTATACCCGTTAGGTACTGATTCTTGGTGTAGGTACAATAAGGCTAAAGGTCTGGGTAAAATACATAAACACACACACACACACACACACACACACACACACACACACACACACACACACACATACACATACACACACACACACACACACACACACACACACACACACACACACACTTTTTACCTGTTGATATAATGACAACAATAAAAAAGGTTTATCAAGATTTAGCCAATCCGGAACTATTAACAAAATATTTTTAATTAAACAACCTCAAAACCCGAATGAGAGTTTTAACAACTCGGTATGGTCCAAAATCCCCAAAAATGTGTTTGTAAGATTAAACACCTTGAGATTAGGTGTATTAGATGCTCTACTGAGTTTCAATGATGGTTTTACCAGCAAGATGGCTATATATGTGCAAGCTTGACCTGCCAATCAGTGAACAGTCAGTCAATGCACTCCGCAATTTTAGATGTTTTACTGATTACAAAATCAGAAAAACCAGCTAAACTGATGACTAAAGAAGCCCGAACTGCAAGAAAAAAGAGAAAATTAGCCATAGAGGTACAGGAGAAACAGTCCAGTGACCCAGAGTATGGTGCAGGGATGTTTTTGAAGACATTATCTTTAAAAATGTAAGTAGTTTTGCATTTTCCGAAAGTTATTTTTGAGACAAAGGTACATTAATATCTCGTGTAATAGAAGTTGCTCTACATTTTCACAACAACGTAGGGAGGAAATAAATAATTTATTCTGGGACCTTGATCATAAAGAAAAGCGATTATTTATTTTTTCTAGTATTTCCAAAGTTGGTGTCAAAAGACGAACAACTAACAATGAAAAGAGAAATTCCACTATAAAGTATACTTTGAAAGATGACAATGGTGTAGATATTGAAGTTTGTAAGGTATTTTTTTTAACAACTCTTGGATATAACAAGAAAAATGATAAAATGCTAACTACCATATTGAGTCAAAGTCCAATGGGAGCGATCAGCCCACCTCTGGACAAACGTGGAAAAGCTCCAGCTAAAAATAAAGGACCTTTAGCATTAATCCAAAGTCACATTGAATCTTTCAATCCTGAGATATCACACTATAGAAGAGAACATGCCCCTAACACCCGTTATTTATTTAGTGATTTATCTCTATCATTTTTTTTTTTTTTTTTTTTTTTTTTTTTTTTTTTATTAGGGCCATAAAACACAAGAGGTTATCAATGGCCTCTAGATTCAAGACAACAGCTCATGTTGTGGCGTTGTCATTTGTTGGTAGTACGTATAAGGTCGTGAGAACATTAAATAAATTAGTTTAAGTCTAAGCAATAACAAAGTATATACTATATACTAAATAACAATGCAACAAACTCAACAATCAATGTTATTGTCAGAGTGGCTGTAAATGGGCCACTATGACAACAATTAAAAACGAAATAATAGGGAAATAGATACTGAATAATTTTTATAACAAAACAAGAACATGGTGGAGCATGGCTGTAGGTGGGCCATCCTGATTCTAATAGCTTAGGATCTAGGCAACAAGAGTAATAAATCTATTAAATACTAAATAACAAGCATAAACCTGGGAACAAAACAACGTAGGTATCAAAGTATGGAGGAATAAATAATTAAAATTAAATCTTGCTTACTAGGGAGGATGCTGTTAAAAAGGCGAAGAGCCTCCTCACAACAGTTTCGTCATCACCTAGCACATCCCTTAACGAAGCTGGCAGATTGATAGCTCGACGGCACCTTGAGTAGTAGCAAGGACAGTCGACCAGCACATGCTTCACTGTAATAACAGTGTCGCATGTGGCGCAAATCGGTGGGTCCCCTCGATTCATAAGGAAGCCGTGAGAGAGCAGTGTGTGGCCAAGACGAAGGCGACACAACACCACCTCCTCACGCCGACTCCGGCGATGAGCTGTACCCCAAGGTCTTGTGCAGTCTTTGATGATTCTTAGCTTGTTGTTGTAGACCGCCTGCCATTCGGAACTCCACATAGCTTTTAGCTTGGCTTTCACCACAGGAGTGATGTCTGATGCCACCATCCGTAAGGTGAATGGTTGGAGCTCCAAAGCTTCTTTTGCTCCTCTGTCTGCCAGCTCGTTGCCATGGATGCCTACGTGTCCGGGAACCCAGACAAAAATAACAACCACTCCCTCCGACTGTAGCTTGTGTAGTGAGGACCAGATACTTCGAACCAAGATGTTCTTAGAGTACATGTCGCCAATTGCTTGCAGACTACTAAGAGAGTCACTGCAGATTACCAACTTACCAGTTCTAGACCACGTAATGTTTCAGGGTCTTCTGTATAGCTGTCAGTTCAGCCGTGTAAACAGAGGAGTCGCTGGGGAGTCGGAAACCGTATCGTCTACCCGCAGTAACAAAAGCGCAACCTGTCCTCGGACCATCCTTTGATCCATCTGTGTATATCACATCGCACGGAGAGAGTTGTTGTAAGATTTGACGGAATTCTTGATGATATATGGTGTCCGGTGTCGTATGTTTTTTAAAGGTGGAGAGGCTCAAGATTATTTCTGGTGGAGTTACGGACCAAGGCGGGACATCGCACTGATGCAACTCCCTGACCTCGTAATCGGTTAGACCTATCTGAGAATTGTATGATATAGCTCTTACACCAATTGGTGCAGGGTGCCTCGGTTTAGTAATGAACTGATCGTGTAGTGAATTGTTTTAGGACCCAGTCGTAGGCGGGATTTTGAGGTTTGGACATGAGTGTGTGGACGTAATTCAATGAAAGTTGAACTCTTCTATGACTAAGCAGAGGCTCTCCTGTTTCGGCATATATACTAATCACAGGGCTAGATCGCAATGCTCCCGTGGCCAGTCTTAGAGAAGAGTTGTGGATTGAGTCTAGCATCTTGAGTGCATTAGGTCTCGCTGATCCATAAACCTGACATCCATAGTCCAAGCAGGAGCGTAAAAAAGGCTTTATAGAACCTGAGCATGCAGGTCCTGTCTGCCCCCCAATTCGTCCCACTCAGAGCTCTGATAAGGTTTAGCCGCTTTAAGGCATTTAGACTTAAGATTTTTAAGGTGTGAAATCCAGGTAAGGCGGCGATCGAAGGTTAGGCCTAAGAATTTAATTTCTTCACAAGGCGTTATTCTCTGACCCTTTAAAAAAAGTGTTGGTTCATCGACAGAGCGCAACCTAGAGAACACCATGCACCTCGTTTTTGGCAGAGAAAAGGTGAAACCAGTTCTACCGCACCACTTAACAAGGCGATTAATAGTGAGCTGAAGAGCACGCTCCGTTGTAGAAAGCCTTTTTGCAGTAACAAAGATGGCGAAGTCGTCAACGAAGAGAGAACAATGTACCGGAGGGGCGACACAAGAGGCGATATCATTGATGGCAATAGCGAACAGAGTACAGCTCAGGACGCTTCCTTGCGGAATTCCATTCTCTTGAATGAAAGGGTCAGAAAGAGTTTTTCCTAGCCTCACTTGAATAGATCTATCCATCATAAAACCGTTAATGAACGCCAGCATGTGGTTTCCAATTCCCCAAGATACCAGTGTATTTATGATACCTCTTCTCCAAGCAGTGTCATATGCTTTCATTAAGTCAAAGAAAACGGCAGTCATTTGCCTTCTTTGGATGAAAGCATTCAGTATGGCCGTTTCCATTGTTATCAAATGGTCAGTAGACGATCTCCCCTGACGAAAGCCACACTGTGGGGCAGATAGGAGATTATTTTTCTCCAAAAACCAGACGAGTCTCCGATTGACCATGCGTTCGAGGGTCTTGCAAAGACTGCTCGTTAGTGAGATAGGTCGATAGCTCCCAGGAGAAGTGCTTATCCTGGCCCATTTTGTGCAATGCGATAACATGTGATCGACGCCAAGACACAGGGAATTTGTTTTCTATAAATATTCTATTGTACAGAAGGAGTAAATCATGTTTAATACCAGCTGGTAGGTTTCGCAGCATTGCATAATGTATGCTATCGGGACCTGGAGCGGAGTTGGAGGTGGCCTTTAGTGAAGAGTTTAGTTCGTGGAGAGTGAAAGGATGATTGAGAGGAGAGTCGTCGTGTAAATTCAGATTAAGGGGGAGCGATTCTTGTATGGCTTTGAAATTTTTAAACTCGCGGTCGTAGGACGATGTTTTGGAGATTCCCGCAAAGTAGGAGGCAAACCTATTTGCGATCGCCTTGGGCTCGGTAACAAAATCATTTCCATGTTTTAAACCTAAGATGGGGGGTGGGGAGTGATTATTGCACACAGAGCGCAGTTTTCTCCAAACGTCTGACACAGGAGTAGTTCGAGTAATGTGGTCGGTAAAGTTTAGCCAAGATTGGCGCCGACTCAGTCTGAATACTTGTCGAGCCTTCGCTCTTGATCTCCTGAACCGCTCAAGATTTGGCTCAGTCGGAAATTTATTAAATATTTTTAAACATTTTCTTCGGTCTTTTAGGGCTTTTGAGCATTCATCGGACCACCACGGCACATTGTGCCTCTTTGGTTTCCCCGAAGTTTTGGGAATGCTCTTTTCGGCCGCTAAAACCAGTGATGATGTGAATAACGATGTTGCTGCGTTTATATCAGTGTTTTGAATGTTTTCGGTTTGAGAACTTATGCTCTTTTTGAATTCATCCCAATTGGCTTTGTTAATTAATCCATCTCGGAGTCTTGGTCAACGGCTGGGTAAGGGATTCAATAGCCACAGCAATCGGGGCATGGTCGCTTCCCGACAGGTCGGATAGGACAGACCAATGGACTCTGGTGGATAAGGCAGGACTACAGATCGACAAGTCAATAGCAGACCACGCGCCAGTTCTGGGGCACATATAGGTGGCCGACCCATCGTTGAGGATCACAAGTTGTAATCCGTCGCACAACCCGGCAACCATGTTACCTCGCTGACCGCAATGGCCGGAACCCCAAGAAAGGTGATGAGCGTTGAAGTCGCCAACAATCAGAAAGGGAACTGGAAGCTGAGCAATGAGATCACTCAGATCATCGCGAGCCACAACCAGAGGGGCTGGTGGTAGATACAGGGAGCATATAGTTACTGTAATAGGGAGTGATACTGTTACTGCAATTGCTTGAAGATTGGTATTGAGGTTTATCTCTCTGGCATTTAAGGAGGGATCAGTTAGTATCGCAACACCTCCACAAGCAATGGCTTGGTAGTAGTCGCGACGAAAAGTGTTGTAGTCCTTTTGATTAAAATGTATGTGTGGAGCTAATTTGGTTTCTTGTAGGCATATTACTTTGGGCCTTTTCGTGTTTATAAGGATCTTTAGGTCTTCTAGGTGACTTCTCAAACCGTTAATATTCCATTGTAGCAACATGATTTGTTTTTATATTCAATCGTATTTTTATTTATAAGTAATTATTTTCTTTTTATGGTTTGCAGTTGGGCGGAAGGTTCCCTGAACTGTCTGGAACTCCGACTGCAACTGCAAAGGGTCATCGATCATATCTTCGTCAGGAATTGACTGTAGAGAGGATTTAGATGAGGGTGAATTTCTTACCGGCACCTTCGTCCTATTGTCTACTTTTTTCTGAATCGACGCTTTGAGCTTGGACGAAATCTGTCTTTTTTCTTCCAAGGATAACTGTGGTTTTATGTTCTGTTGCGATCTGTCTTTGGAATGTGATGCGACTGCTGAATATGTTTGGGGCTGATTCTGCTTTGAGCCGGTTGTAAGGGCCTTTTGAGTAGATATTGTTGGCGACGATAAGGAATGCCCTCCTCCAACGGCAGCAAGCTGTTGCACAAGAGTGGCAACCTGCTCGGTTAGAGTTCGGAGCATACCCTCCAAAACTGAGCAGGATGAACATTGGGTAGGATGGACCGGGGCAGCAGCGGCTTCAGAGTAGGATACTCCCTTTTTGGGAGTAGGGGCAACCCTTCTCCTATACTCCCTGCGAGCCTCGTTGAAGGAAAGTTTATCGAGGGTCACTATCTTAAGAATTTCTTTTTCCTCTAAATATACTTTGCATTCTCTAGAGGATGATAGGTGTTTCCCTTTGCAGTTTACACACTGGATGTCGTTTTTACAGCCTTCCTCGTTATGGCCCTCTGTGGCGCAACGAGAGCAAGTCTCTGAATTGGTGCACACCTTGCTAGAATGCCCAAACCTTTGGCACCTAAAGCACCTCTGAGGGTTTTTAAAATAAGGTCTTACTGCCAAGGACAGGTATCCGGCCTTTATAGTAGACGGGGGCTGAGGCATAGCAAAAGTCAATATCAATCCAGCTGTGGGAACTTTTTGACCGTTCTCAGTCCTAAATATCCTAACCACGTCCGTTACCATCGAATAATGCAACTCTTCTCTGAGCTCATCTTCACTGCAATCGATGAGATCACGGCTAAAAACAATTCCCTTAGAGGAGTTTAGAGAAGGATGTGGTTTGACATTGATCTCGACCTGGTCAAAGAAACGTTGCATTTGCAGGAGCTTCTTGGCTTGACCGCAATTCGCAGCCTCCACCAAAATTGTTCCGTTTCTCAACTTTCTGATTGACTTTGGTTGTCCTGCTGTGTTGACAAGGGCCTTATTTATAATGAAGGGACTGATCTTGCTCAAAGACTTGCCTTCTTCCTTGTGGCTTATTATTAGGAATAATGGTGTGGGGATGGCATTGTCAAGTTCTTCACTGTGAGGTTCTTCTGTTTTCCGTTGCTTGGTTTCAACTTCTGTCGACGTTTCGTCAGAATCGCTAGCGTGACCGCGCTTTCTGTCCGGATCGTAAAGGTCTCTTTCTACAACTCTAGTTTGCCCTGCGGGGGGGTTTGATGTAGCCATAAAGTTGTATACCAGCGCATCGTGTTGAGTAGTGCGGGCCGATTGACCGGGAACGGGCATGCCCTCGGGCGTCTCTCAAACCGTAGCTTGTGGGACAACCCTACCCCAGTTCCCTGGGGCCCGGTTTTTATCGTTTACCAAGCTGGGTATACGCGCACAACTTGGACTCGCACGTGGCAGCAGGGGCTCCGACACCCCTGCCTACTGAACACTTCCTGACCAAGGACATCGAAGTGGCTGGCTTCTGAACCAGTACATGACTTACGCCTCGGCAGAGACTAGCTCACATCAGCTCTTACCGACGCCAGATTGGGCTACCAGCGCCGGCTTAAGCACTCCCAGCGGGCCATGTACTGGAACGGTCGAACAAGACGGGAAGATATAGGAATGAAGAAGAGGAACAGACTACTGGAAATGTCCAGTGTCAGAAGTAGAAGAGGGTGGCCAAGGTATGCCAGAATAAGAAATAAGAAGAATAAGAAGAATAAGAGAATAAGAATAAGAGAATGCCACAAGTAAGTAGAAGTAATGACATACTCAGCTCGGGTAACCCCGTGGTCGCCGTCCACGTACTCATAACAGTTATGAGCCCCTGGGGGATATCTCTATCATTTATGCATGAACAGTTCCATGAGAGTTTTTCTGAATACCGAGGCAAAGTGTCTTATGAGTTGTATAGAAAACCCGTTAAAGAAATGAACATTTCCTTTGCTCAGTTGGGACATGAGGAATGTGAAAAGTGTGAAAAGTTCAACTTACATCCCCACACTAAACACAATTTGAATGCCGATTGTAATGATTGTATGTCTTGGCAAACCCAACACGATAAAGTTCATATGGCAAGGGAACTTTACTAGTCTTTTAGTAAAAAAGACCAACCAGAAGGCACAATATTTATGTCACAACAGATCTCCAAAAAATCATAATGCTCCCCACGTATTGACACATTCAAAAACGTATTTTTTAAAAAAAAAACTTGTCGTGTATAATGAAACGTTTGTTCCAGTAGGAACCAATTCTAATCTGAAGCCTTTTCACTGTCTATGGCACGAAGCAATACGAATGAGAAATAAAGAAGAACTTGTTAGTACATTCTACTGTTTTTTAAGGGGATCCGCCACCTATAAACGGCATTTTTTTGAAATTTTAGACTTTTTATGAAAATCATATTTTCTTGTACATACTATTCTGAACATTTTTACTAATTTTTAAGCAATTCTGACATTTGTTTCTAAAAAAAAAATGCAAATAACAAAATATTCGCAAATCGTAATTTTGCCTACTTTACCATAATATTAAATTTTAGTGGCTTACAATGGTTTATTTACCAGCTATCTTGAATATTTTGTATTTATAAATAGTAGACTAACTTATTTATATGCTTATAAGAATGGTTAAGTATTTATAACACTCATTTTATATTATTATAATCATATATTGACCTACTTTTATTTTTATTTAGTTTCCGGAGGTTGGCTGCACTGAGTCTGCATTGTTTCCCAGCTGATCAATCAGATGTTTGAGATTGATTTGTTGATGCCAAGTAATTGTCACTTTAGGTTATGTGCACATGTGTATAACCTAGGTTTCACTTTCATGATTTACAGTTGATCCTGATTTACTTCAATTCTTAGTAAAAAGGCAACGCGTTATTTACAGACAATATTATTTTAGTGTAGTGTTTTTAATGAAGTGATTTTGTTGCAATAAGACATAAGCCTATATTATAAGGTTCTAACTATGGGGAGAGTTAATAAATCCAGGTTAGCCCGATCAGAACGCAACAGAAAAAAAGTGTCTGGAAGATGGGGAATGCGCCGAAAAAATTAAAGTACCAAGGTTGATGACAATTTTAGCTGAAACTATAAGTATTGATGAATTAGAAGCTGGCCCTAGCAATGTAAATAGACCTCATGTAGGATCTAACTCTACTGTAGGTATTGAGGAAGAAACTACACCTGCTAAATCTAGGCCTACGGGATTCAAGCTTGTTGCTTCATACAAAACATGTCACGACGATACCGAAAATAATGCACCGATCTATAGTCTAATAAATATAGGTTCTCTAACCTCATTTTTGAAAGACCTGCCTTGCAAACACTGTTTGGATGTGAACTCACATGTATCTGTGACAAATGTATTTGGATTTGCCCAAAAAAATATCTCTAACATGTAATTCGTGTAACGAAACAAATAGTTTTTATTACGTCAGAGCGAATTACCCAGCGTAACGAAAGTTTGAGAAAAAAACCTTTTGATGTGAACAGAAGGCTTGTGAAAACATTTTCATCGTTTGGAAAAGGACATATGGCCCTTGAAATGTTCTCTTTAGGTATGAATATGCCTTGCCTCCACCATAGTTCTTTTGATAGGCATGTCCGCCAATTACTTGATATTACTAAGCGATGCACAGACGATTGTCTTGCACGTGCACGAACAGAATTTGAGAAGGCCTACAGTGAACTTCAGGGAACCCTAGATATGGAGAAACCTATAAACATAGCAGTCAGCTACGATGGTTCCTGGCAGAAAAGAGGTTTTACGTCTAAGTACGGAGTAGGTTGCGTCATAGAAGTAATTACTGGTTTAGTAATCGACTATGAGGTGCTCTCCAAATACTGTAGGGTATGTGAAAAAAAAACTGAAGTAGAAGAACATTCAGAGGATTTTCAAGAGTGGTTTGGTAATCATCTGCCAAAATTCCAAGCAAATTACGAAGGATCATCCCCCAGTATGGAGACTGAAGCGGCTGAACGTCTTTGAAAAAGATCAGAAAATCTTGGGTTTCGCTACACGAGTATGATTTCTGATGGAGATTCCAAATCTTTTGACCATGTTACCTCACCAAAAATTTATGGTAATGATGTTGAAATAGAGAAACAAGAGTGTGTCAACCACGTGGCCAAGAGATTGGGTACTGGCCTACGAAAACTTGTACAAGTCTGTAGCAGTAAAAAAATTACGCTCGGTGGTAAAGCATTTGGTAGCCTGAAAGCAACAAGAATTGAAAAACTAACTAAATACTATAGAAATGCAGTTATAAAAAATTTGGATGATACAAACAAAATGAGAACTGCTATCTTTGCAATCCTGGACCATTGTAGATCAAGTGATGGTAATCTGCATCATGACAAGTGCCCCGTAGGCAAAGACAGTTGGTGCTTTTATCAGAGAGACTTATATAATAAAGTAACACCAAGAAAACATTTAGATAACATAAGAACACCACTAAATGACACAGTCTATAATCACCTCTTACCTTTATACAATCGCCTTTCGTCGGAGCACCTTCTCAAGCGATGTTCGTTAGGTAAAACCCAAAATGCGAACGAGTCGCTTCACAGCGTTATTTGGAGTAAAATTCCTAAAACAATTTTTACCTCAAAAGGAAAGGTTGAAGCTGCAGTGGGTGAAGGCATTTGTGTGTATAATGAAGGGTATGCAATCTCAATGAAGAACTTGTTTGAGAAATCTGGAGTTTCTCCCGGAGCATACACTTCTTACCAAGCAATAAGAAAGATGTGCATCGGCTGCGGTTGCGGAAGACAAGAGCCTCAGAGAAGTATAAGAGGTACAGAAAACTCCTAAAATCTGCACAACTTGCTGAGGAGGAGAAGAAAAAAGAAAATGAAGGTGCTACATATGGTGCTGGACAGTTTTAGTAGTAAGGATATAACTTTTATCTTTAGCGGCTATTTCCCGTAAATTGATTTTTCCATGTTTTTATACACTAATGTTTGAATAAAATCTAAAATAATTGTCGTAGAGCTTTCTACTTTTTACACCTTATTCTTAATATTATAATAAAGATTTTTGGGTATGGAAATCCTTTTCCTACAATAATTAATATTTTTTTCATATGTTCATACATTTACGATGAAAAAACCTTTAAATCTAAAATTTTATTAGCGTACAGTTTTTTTTAATTTTGATGCTAATGTCAAATGCATACCCAAAAAGTTTCATTATCTTATAAGGAACAAATTAAAAAAACAAAGAACACAATTGGTTAAAAATTAAAAAAGTTATTCAAAAATCAAAAAAACGCGAAAACACGAAAAATTTAGCGAATTTTAATTTTTGCTACCTCATGGAATTTTTTTATTTTTTTTTTAAACACTCAATAACCTTCTTTCTAGTTGTGTTTGATATTATAAAAACAGTCTAAAATGTGAAATTAAAAAAAAATTAAAAAAATGTGGCGGATCCCCTTAACCCTGCAACTGGCTTTAAGCGATAATCAACGCATTAACTACAGTTGTAAAATGGCACTAAGCTATTTTCGACGCATTAACTATGTCGTAATATGATCTCTCACAGCAAGCCTATTTTTACTTTGTTTGAAGTAAAACATACGTAAATCTAAAGATAAAAGATCCAAGTTTTTCATATTATATCATAAAACGTTCTATAGTTACGTTAAATCTTTCATTATATAGAATTTTATAGAACTTAGATGTTTACATATTTTCCGATTGCCATTTGTTTGAGTAATTTCCGAACACGCTAAAATTACCGTATGTTTGTCAAAATTCCCTATCGTGAGTTTAAGTTCTACACGATTGTACGTGTCGTCATTTAAAACAGTGTATTCTTGGCTTTCAGAAACATCTTTTCAATAGCCAGTAGGAAAATAAATGTTTATAAAATAAGCGTTTGAAAAGCTCGTGTTTTGTAAAATCCCAAAATGCCTAATGCGTCGAAAATAGCTTCATTAAATTTTTATTTTTGTTACTTTATCGTTGTCTGGAAATAGTGAACATCATATCAAAACAAAGAAGACGAATTGCTCTAAGCAACAGTATCGTCAACGAAGACTATGAACTAGTATTTTATTTTTGTTCTGTTGAACAATCACCGACTCAGCCAGTAGATAAAAACAACGCATCGGTGCCATGTTGATTTCTCTGTTGTTATTACGCCATTGCCGGTATTAGTGTATTGCTTGCTATTTATTTGGATATTTTAGACTTTTCGTTATTTAGTGTGTATAAATAAAAGTTTATTTCACAATTTTGACTTTTGTATAAATTAAAAAAAGTTTGTTGCCATATAAAAATATCTTATACAATCTAAACTTCTATAAATATTATATTTTTCTCTTCTACATATTTATCTCTTAGAAAAAAATATTTGTTCATACTTTTTTTTCAGATTTTGTAGTTGTTATAGATATATTATTCAAAATTACCAATAAACTTATTTTACCTAAATATTTTTTTTGTAATTTGTAACTGAGATATATAAGCAAACCTTTGCATATTTTAGAATTATTCTAAAAAATTTCATATTACCTGAGAGGATGCTATACATTTGAGAAAAATTTATTCTTTACTAATATTTTTATGTTCAGGGGATCCGCCTCCTTCAAAAACCAATTTTGGTAATTTTTGACATTTTTTTGTTTTTTATATTACTTCAAAATACATATTATTTCAAAATACATAAACACATCGGGAGTAGTGCTCATTCCGCCCGTCCTCACAGTGCTGCTTTGACAAAGCGTCTTCTTGACGGTTTTAAATGGGATGCTTTTGACCATCCGGCGTATAGTCCTAACTTAGCGCTGAGTGACTATCACCTTTTCCCGGCACTGAAGAAGATGCTAGGAGGGCAGAGCTTCCGAACAGACGACGCGCTGCGAGACGCCGTGAAAACCCATCTCAAATCACTGGCGGCAAACTTCTATGAAAAAGGTATTAAGAAGCTTGTACCCAGGTATGAAAAATGCCTCAATTTAAATGGCGATTATGTTGAAAAGGGTCATTCCATGTCAAGTCAACCAGGTCATGACACCCACCTCTTTAAATTTTGATGAAACTTTGCACAATTGTTGCATTTGCTATCCTATTGATAAATACCAAATTTTATTTCTCTATCTCTTATAGTTTTTTTTTCTACAACTTTTTAATTTTCTTAATTTAACGCGTTTTTAGGCCTCGGATTTCGCGTCTTGCAATGTAACTTGTAGCTTAAAAAATTAATATCATGAAAACTGTTTGAGATATCACCATGAAACTTTTAATTAATATATGTAAAATAAAGAAAAAATAAATTCACTAACCTATCTCAACTCCAAAAAATAATAAAAATATCATAATCAGAATTTTCTTTTTATTTGAAAACCGTTGTCGGGATTTACTAAAATTGCACTATCTCAGACCTGGTAGAGTGTTCATATTTTTTTTACATACTCCTAGATACATAGGCTGACAGATAAACAAAAAAAATGTATGGCTTTTTCACATGTTTGGCTGACATTCAACATTATTTATGAGTAACAAAATTACAGACCAACTAAAAGAATACGCAATTTGAAACATTTGGTTTCAAAGTAAATTAAAGTTTAATTTTAACTTTTCTTGTATTAACACATTCACTGCTGATGTTACACCGGTGTAACATTAGTTCTGATCACTGATTATTTCATGTTTTGAGGTTATGTTCGTTCTAGTGTTCCTAACCTAGCCACCACCGCGTGGCAGGATATTGGCGGGAACTAGATTTATCCCTCGTTGCAAATAAGGGAGCCAGTCAGTGCGGGTGTGTCACGGGCATTACATTTCACTCCCTTACTTTGTAGTGTTTAGGCGCTTGTCTACGCGGTGATGGATCCTGATCAAGCAGGGCCTTCGGGGCACTTAACGCCTAGTTTACCTTTATGTTCACCAGTGTCCAGTGAGGATGAAGTGGAAAGGGACATGAGAGTTCATAATAGTAGTAGTGAGAGTGATAGCGAATCTGACCAGGAGAGTGACAATGAGGTAATTGTGAATCCATCATGGTGTAACTCCACAGCCGGTCTTCGGGATATCCCTTTTTCGAAGGTTAGTGGTCTTTTGTGCCCAATTCCAGGGAGGAGCCTATCGATTTCTTCAATTTATTACTGGATGAAATATTTTTAGAGAATATTGTGAAATTTACAAACAAAAAGGCCGAAACAGTGTTCCTAGAAAGGGGGGCCAATGAAAATGCAAGAATTAATTCATGGAAAACCCTCACTTTAAATGAGTTGAAAGTTTTTTTAGGTCTCTTGCTCCACACGGGCACCTTAAAATTAAACAGAATCAATGACTATTGGAAGACGCACTGGCTCTTTTCACTACCCTCGTTCAAACAATACAAGAGCAGAGACAGGTTTCTCATAATCTTACGTTGTTTGACCCTATCAAATGACCCACGCACTGATGCTGAAAATAGTGATAGGCTGTTCAAAGTGAGAAATGTAGTTGAATATTTTAACATGAAAATGAATTCTGTCTATTACCCTGGGAAGGAGTTGTCCTTAGACGAGGCCATGATTTTATGGCGGGGTAGGCTTCAGTTCCGCCAGTATATAAAGGGGGAAAAACAAGTACGGCGTAAAACTATATACCTTAGCAGAGCCAGAGGGTCTTGTATTGAGGTTTAGTGTTTATGGTGGAAAAATTGATCCTACTTCCGGCAAAGGTCACGCTAGCAAAGTTGTAATGAATCTTATGCAGAATAAACTTGGGGTAGGTCATTCCCTTTTTCTTGACAATTTTTTATAATAGCTTTCAATTAGCATCAGTGCTCCTTGCTAATCAAACATATTGTACAGGGACATTGAAAGCAAACAGGTGTAGTTGATGCTAAGCTAAAAAAGGGTGAAACCACCGCCCGTTATAGTAACGGAGTTATGGTGGGGAAGGACAAACGAAAGGTGTTATACATATCTACAGAATTTGAAAACGGCATGGCTATTTCTTTGAACAAACGTGGTCAAGAAAGAGTAAAACCTCTGCCCATCATTCAGTATAATGGTCACACGAAGGGGGTGGATCGTTCAGATCAGTTGCAGGCTTATCACCCCTGTGACCGTAAGAGTGTCAGGTGGTACATGAAAGTATTTGAGCACACTTTTACTGCGATCATGAACAATGCTATGCACTTGTATAATATCACAGCAGGAAGAAGTCATTGTATGACTTCCGCATAGCTGTCTTGGAGAAAATTCTCCCCCGGCCAGAGAACCCAGGGCGCACCCCTAACCGCATAAGGCAGATCAGACATGACATTGAGATTAGTGAGGACAGGGACAACAAGGGCAGAATCAAACGTAAGAGGTGCAGGGTGTGCCACTCCAGAAAAATTGTGAAGATGACCCCATACCATTGCCCTCAATGCCCGGACAAACCAGGACTGTGCCCAACTAATTGTTTTCAATATTACCATGACAACCTGTAAAGCAAAGTCAGTGGGAGGTGGGTGGGGATGTAAATATATGTACATAAAATACTATAATAATTTAGGATAGTTTCATTCATTATAAACTTCAAAAAACTTGAAAGATAGCACACTACCAGTCTCAAAATGCATTAGTATATGTGTGACGAATGAAACATAAGAGTGTACTCGTATTTTTGTGCGGATGTGACACGGGTGTAACAAAAGAGTGATATTTTTGGTGCGCATGTGACACGGGTGTAACAAAAGAGTGATATTTTGGTGCGGATGTGACACGGGCGTAACATTGAAATATGTGTGTGCTGGTGTTACACCGGTGTATCACAGACAATTACGTACGTCATTTCTGGTGGGATGAACATATCAATTTCAACTAATACTATCGTTATCAGCCTTCTCACACCCATTGGTAAGTAAAACATCAATAAAAATTTTTCAGCACCTAGGAAACCTATCATGTCTTAGTTCAGCAGTGAATGTGTTAAGTTGTTATCAGAATAAAAATACTCAATTAAACTTAGTACTCAAGTCACTTTCAATTTAAAAGTATTTACAAAACCTTTAAGAAGATAAATAGTAAATTATTTACTACTGATCATGTTTGTATCAACTATGATGTGTTTAAAATTTTATATATCCACTTATTTTTTATAATTATTTATAAAATCAATTAATTATTGATAGAGCAAGGGGTCAGAACTAAGACATGACAAAGATTTATAAAAGAGACATTATAAGCACTAATATTTACACAGCCCGTATGACTCATCTATCTTGTCTCGACAGGATCCTTTCATGTTGGTCCATGCTCCTAGCACTACAGCTAACCACTGAACACTGCCTCAGTTTAGATCTTGCTTTGAGTGAGTGAAGACCTATAGTGCAAACTTCTTGTGCAGTGATTGTGATTTGTAATTTTATTAAGTAAAAAGTGAAACATAACAGTTACAGTATATAACTATGTGATTTCCATTAAATGTTTTTTGATAAAACTATTTAGTTTTGAAGTAAAGATGCACCTTTTAATTTTGGAAATTAACAAGAGTCAATTTTCTTTGACTCGGTGATTGTGTAAAACTAAGTGAATAGGCTAGTTACAGGTTGAACCTATTTTTCTTCTTGGACTTTAAAATGGGGTAAGCGGAAATCAAAATGACAAATCCTCAAGCTTGTAGCATTGGACTATTTAAACAATCAGACTGTTTTCAGACAACTTATACACCTTCCAAAAAATTATAATCTGTATCAGAATTAACTGAGGAAGAAAAAGAAATAATTCAACTTAGATCTGGAATAAATTTAATTGAATTTAAAAATGTTTGTTCCCATCACAGCTACGACTTTCTCAATGTGTTTGAAAAATATCAAACAGTATGCAAAGATCCATTAAAAAAACACAAAAAGCCAATAAAAAAGTCACTAAGAAGTTTATCTTTAAGTTTTTCAAAACCATTGTGTGAAAAAAATATTTTTATTAAACCTGGACAAAAAATATGCCCTTCATGTCGAAACTTCTGTGAAGAAAAAACTAAAATCACTGAAAATGAATCTGATGACGAACTAATGATTGAATTGGATTCATTTGAATCTAGGAATGTCTCCCTTTCACAAACAAATGCAGCCTTAGATGATTTGGGTTTAACTCCAATTAAACTTCATAATTTGTCATCACATAGTAAGGGATCGTATTACAAAAGAAAAGTTGAAAAAGTAACAAAAGAAGTAAAGACAAAAATCTCCAAAGCTCTAGATTACGACATTGAAATGTCAGAAGACGAAAAAGAAGATGAAAGAAATGTTATCAAAAAAGCAAAAGATTTTGATAAGCTCGTGGGCTTTTTAAAAGAAAAACTTATGTCTGTTGGGAGATCCGAAAAAGTCCAGATTCTGACTTTGGTGCCAGAATCTTGGAACCAGAAAAAAGTTGCTACAGAATTTCAGGTGACCGAATATATGGTAAAACAAGCAAGAAAACTTAAACGAGAGAAAGGTATCCTAGCTATCCCTGACCCTAAAAAAGGTAACACACTCAAACAGTTTGAAAACCTTTTCTAGAATACAAAGATGGAAAGATGGAACAGTCAATGAGATGAAAAAATTTATAGCTATTGTACTAAATATGGGCTTGATTAGGGAGAAAAATATTGAAAACTACTGGAGCAAAAAATGTAATAGGTACATTCCATTCTTTTCAAACACTATGCCTATGAACAGATTTCAGTTCATAAGCTCCGTGTTTCACATATGCTCTAAGCAAGAGGCTCCCCGTAATGACCCAAATTATGATCCCTGGTACAAAATTAAAACATTTTATGAATACATAAATAACAAGCTCGAGGAACATTTTGTACCTTATCAAAATGCAACAATTGATGAATCTCTCATAGGAATGAAAAATAGATGTGTTTTCATAAATTACATGCCAAAGAAAAAACATGCTAGATTCGGCATAAAAAAATTTGAACTATGTGACAGTGAAACTAATTATGTGATGAATGTAGCTTTATACAACGGTAAAGACTATCTTGCTGGAGGTAATGATCCTTTCACCGAAAAGGTGGTAATAGATCAGTTGAATTCATGCAATCTTCTCAATAAAGGGTACCATATCTTTACGGATAATTTCTATACAAAGCTGCCTCTTGCCGATAGGCTTTACAATATGAAATTATTCATTACAGGAACTGTAAATAAGAACACCAAGGGGCTATCAAAAGAAGTTATAACTGCTAAACTAGGTGTACAGGAAAGTATATATTACAGGAAAGACAGGACGCTTCTGGTAGGGTACAAACAAAAAGCTCATAGGCAACATGTGTACTTACTGACAACAGCCTATCATGCCGAGGATAAAAATGTGAGGAGTAGAAAGGGACAATGTGCAGTAAAACCTGTTGTAATTGATAATTATAACTTGAAGATGGGAGGTGTAGACTGCAGTGATAAAAGCATCTATCACCTTTCATGTGTTCAAACCACTAAGAAGTATTGGAAGAAGATTTTCTTCAATCTACTAGATATTTCGGTATTTGATTCATATATATTATACCACAGAAATACTGATTCTCCTATGTCTAGAGAAGACTTTGTAGACAGCATAATATCAAATTTAGGTAGCCAGGAAGATGCAACACTCAATCTAGGCCTAGACCTATACCTGTAAGTAATAGGACTGTATTATCAGAGTTGGAAAGTGCTTCTAAAAAGAAACTAGGGAATTTGGATGACAAATATGATGTATACAATAAAGAAGAGAATGTAAATATTATTATAGATTTAGGTTTGTTGTCAAGTGCTTTATGTAAATTTTCAAAATGTTCTTCATGTGACTCGACAAACTATGTACTGAGAAACCCATTGAACGTAGGACTTGCAAGTCAATTAGAACTATATTGTATGGACTGCATGAAATCTCACTCCTTTATGTCATCAGGTAAAATAGATTTACCTAAAACAAACCAATATGAAATAAATACAAGAATGGTTTATGGTTTGCGATCCATAGGTAAAGGCACTTCAGCAGCAAAAACCTTGTGCGGTATTTTAAATGTACCTGCCCCTCCTACTAAGTTTATGGCATATGTAGAAATATTAGGAAGCAGTGCTGAAGATGTATGCTTCAAAGGTATGAAAGAAGCTGTTCAACAAGCAGTCGACCTAAATGACGGAGTACGTGACATCCCTGTAGCCATCGATGGAACATGGCAAAAAAGGGGCTATACGTCCCTAAATGGTGTTATCACTGCTACTAGTTTTGATTCAGGCCTTGTTATTGACCTAGCTATATTTTCTAAGCATTGTATATGCCCAAATAAGCTGTCTGGGGCACATGAACTAACATGTATAGCCAATTACAAGGGAGCAAGTGGAGGCATGGAGGTTGAAGGGGCAAGACAAATATTTAGTAGATCCGTGGGATCATATAATGTGCGCTACACACGGTACCTTGGTGACGGTGATTCAAAGGGATTTGGAGCTGTTGAGGAAATGTGTCCCTATGGTCCTGACTGTAAAATTAAAAGATTAGAATGCATAGGCCATATCCAGAAACGCATGGGAACGCGGTTACGAAGACTGAAAGCTAAAAACAAATCCGTAAAGCTCTCTGACGGCAAAGGCTTAGGAGGTAGAAACCGTTTATCTTCTACTGTCATAGACCAGTTGCAGACATACTATGGGCAAGCAATCAGGAAAAACAGCCATAGTGTGCAGGATATGAAGCAATCTATTTAGGCACTGTATTATCATAAGGTAGATGAAGATCCTAATCACGGGTTATGTCCGACAGGCACGGATAGTTGGTGTAAATATAATAAGTCCATTGCAACTGGGGAACATTACACTCATAGATCCAGTATCCCTCAGCCTATTATGGAGTTTATAAAGCCTGTTTTCAAGAGCTTACCAGATCCTACACTACTGGAAAGGTGCCTTCATGGGCATACTCAAAATCCTAATGAAAGCGTCAACCACGTCATTTGGTGAAGACTCCCTAAAACCGGGTTTGTGGGTTTGAAAACTCTTCACTTTGGGGTTTATGATGCTGTTGCTACCTTCAACTCTGGACAGATAACCAAGTGTCAAGTGCTTGCAAAGTGTGGGGAAAAATACAGTAGCAGCAATGAAACTAGCCGATAAATGTAGCCTATTTGATTCGCATCGAGCAGCATCTGAAATTAGTAAACAAGCAAGACAGAAGAAAAGATCTAGTAAAAGAAAGCTGGAAGACAAAGAAGAAGACCCAGATGACCCAAGTTATGGAGCTGGTCTGTTTTAAATCAATAAAGGTATGATTACATGTGTTTTTAAAAGTAGGCCTACTTTGAGTTGCGATTCTCGAAAACACCATTTTTGAAACTTGGTGCACACTTTTCTCAGAAAGTACTACAGCTACATAGATGAAATTTTTACCACATGTTATATGCATATTGAACTACACATTAAAGCAGGGATTTATTTTTTTCATTTTTATTTTTCAAGTTATAATTTTTTTCTTTGAAAAAAACATCACAAAAAAGGCACTTTCGAAAAAAATCATAACTTAAAAAATAAAAATGATAAATCCCTGCTTTAAAGTGTAGTTCAATATGCATATAACATGTGGTATAAATCTCATGTGTGTAGCTTTAGTACTTTCTGAGAAAAGTGTGCACCAAATATGCAAATTTAACATGCGCAGCATAGGACCTACCCGGTCCCCTTAAAGCCCACCATGATCATAAATTATAATAAAACATATGAGTGGTATTGACAGGAGTGACCAAATAGTCGCATATTACTCAACCCCGAGAAAATCTATCAGGTGGTATTTGAAGGTATTTTTTCATTTGGTCGATGCAGCCTTATGGAACGGTGCATACTTTAATTCCAATGCTTTCAAAGCTGCATATTGTAAATTCTCTGGTATTTCCATCAATATATTACGCCCTTCCAGTGTTTGGTAGCTGCTTAACTCAAGAGGCAAATGTCATCCTTGCACGGATACAGAACAGTGCGCTGAGGTTTGTTTATAATCTAAAAAAATTTGACCACATCTCACCTTATCGCAAAAGAGCAAATTTACGCTCTGTTCAAGATATTTGTAGGCTCCAAACTGTGACATTGGTGCATAAGGTTTTGGTAACTGGTGAACCCTCTTACCTGAGACGGAAACTAGTGGCGCGAGCGACTCTAAAGCTGGCCATACATTAGACGATTTTGTCGCACATCGACTGGCAATCTGATCGCCGGCGATCAGATTGCCGGAATATCGCCTAATGTATTGGGCCCTTTCTATCAGATTGCCAACATTTTCACGATCGCCCAGCGACCGCGTGATTGCCAAAAATTTTCAGTCGATCCATCAGATTGCCGGCAATCTCGAGATAAAACAAGGTATTATTTTATGGGGTCAAGGGAAAACTTACTGAAGAAAGTGACATTACTGTTACACGTGCACCTGTCCAATACTCAACAAATTTTGGGTTACGGTACAATAGTAACATTAACAATACACATCAAACCACTCATTACCAAGATGACTCTTGTCCTGCTAATCCATCACGCTCCACTTCTTCTTCAGCATCTTATCAATATTCTCCAGGTTCTTCTAGTAATTCTCTATGGCCACTGTAAGGAAGATTACCTATAAAATTGTTCTTATGTCTCCAAGATTATGTTGTGTGTTCTTAACGACTACCATCTTGTGTCAAGTCAAACTCAGCAATGTTAGCCTGTGTTTAAGAACTATGAACTATATAAACAAAGTAACATTTTCAAAAAAAGATGGTTTGTAATAGCTTATTGACTTTCTAATAGCCTATTATTCATATTTGTATTCATTCATTGTTATCTTATTTTAATGTTCTTTTTTTATATTAATCTATTTTTAATAATAAGATAAATGTTTAGTGACATAGCAGCCATTTTCCCCCCACTGAAAGCTTACTTAATTATAAGTATGCTCATATTCATGTACGTTTCTTGAAGTACTTCAACAATAGCATCACAAGTTTCAGGAATGATTTTTCCCAAACTCTGTGGAGAAATTCCAGTCGAAAACTTCAAATCCTCAAAAGTGCGACCCGTAGCTAAAAAGCGCAAAGTAGCCACAAGACGCTCTTCAGAGCTTATTGGTTGCATAAGACGAGTTACTTGTTTCTTAATTAACGGTTCCACTAAACTTAGAAGATGCTGAAAGTTACTGTCAGACATTCTTAAGTAATTTTTTAAAGTCTTCTGGGTTTTCACAGCGCAATGTTTTGAACAGCGACATATCACTAAACTTATTCCTGCTTAAATACCAGTTCTTACGCCAAAACCTTTTTCTTCTTTTATTTTTCTTTTTCACTTCACAACACACAAGAACAATTAAAGCAGCCGCTACCTCGTCGTCATCCATCTTAACCACTCGACAGCTCACAGGTGAAACAGAGATTGCTGCATTAAGATTGCTTGTTTGATTGCCGAGTCAACAATGACCTTCTTTCAGCAATCTGATTGCCAGCAATCTGGCAGCAATCAAGTCGCCGGTCGATGGGCGACCAAATCGTCTAATGTATGGCCAGCTTAAGAGAACGGCACACTCGACAGGACGACAAGCTGCAACTGCCGCGTGTGCGGTTGGAGGCTACAAAAAGGTCCTTCTCGTACTTTGGACCCCAGGAGTACAATGCCTTACCACCAGTTATAAAGACTTTGTCTGTTAAAACTTTCAAAAAGGAAGTTAAAACTGTATAGGTACCTTAATGATGTATTCTTGTTTAAGTATTAATTTTCTATGTAAATTACCAGCAAGCAATATTTGGGTGTCACAGTTTTAAAATACGAATTGTACTGTTATGATTAGTTTGACGTGAGTCAATTTGTAAAACAGATTGTAAACTGAAATCCGCTCAAGATTAAAGGCCTTATTTATTTTATTTTATTTATTTACTTGTATTCAAAAATCTCTGGAAAACCCTGTCCCTACCTTGCATTCAGAGACAAGATAATAATTATCTTTATAAAGCCACAACCTGCCATCCCTCGTCGCCCAAGCAGTGCATCAACATCAACACAACATGTAATAGTCAAGTTGGACAAGAGGCTCAGATGCCGTCTCTGCAAAAAGAAACACAACAAAAGGACCCAAACAGTCTTTTCTTGTACTGTTTGCAAGGACGAGAAGGGCAATTGCACTGGACTCTGCACTACACCCTGCTTTGCAGAATGGCACAACAATATGTAATTGTAATTACAAATTGTTATTAGTAATTGTACTTTTCTTTTGACCAGGTTAGGCATATATTGTAATAGCAGTACTTTTCTTAGATATCTTATAAGTAATAAATAGTATTTTTATTACAATTATGGTGTAATTTTCATTTCCCCTACGATTTTTTGGTATTGACTCTTAAATGAGCCGCATACAAAATGATTATTTTCTGGTTACTATAGCAACAAATATTATATTTGTTCTTTTTTACATTTATTTCACACCACATATAATATGTTTTCACAAATATCAAATTTTGGACTGAATGAAAATAAATGAAAATTATACAGAATGTTCTTTATACAAATAGGAATATCTCATAAAAAATTATGACTGAGACTTGACCACATTTAGAGATATACAGTATTGAATTTCAGTTAAAAGCGCTACCCTTTTTCTCGCTTGTGCGGTACCAAGTTAGCAAACAAGGGCTTGTTTAAATCATTATGTTAACAATAAACTTATATTTAATGCTCAAAACATTATATTCCTTACTTAAACCTACTTAGGATTTACAATAAAAATTATTTAAAACCAGAAAAATAATGGTATAAATAAACAATACTCATAACCACAAAAAAGCACTTGCGCACTTTAGGAAAAATATTTTGCTTAGATCTATTATACTGTCTAAATGTATATGCATTTTAATTTATGTTCTAAAATATAATATTATTAAATACATTTTATAAAATACATGATGTAAAAATATATGTTAGTACCTGAGGAATATTTTAAAATAGTAACTCATAATCTTACACAATTGGTATCATGTTGCAACAAGTCAATGAGAGTTTTGCAGGGATTGAGGTGTAGACAACTGCAACTGTCAATACAGCCTCTGTCTGTACTTGCATGTCCCTGCAAGTGGTGACATGAACCCCCCCTCACATTCAATGCTTGGACATAGATGAAGCTCAGTTGGTGATAGTTCTTTGACTAGTGATCATTTTCCTGTCAGTGTTGTTTAAAATTTGGATTGCCAATGCTCTGTTTAGCGTATAATTAATAACATTAAATATGAGTTGGTTTGTGGGTGAACTAATAAGTGAACAGTGCCATAAAGAACATTACAAGAAAGATGTGCCTCAAGAATTAATTAGGGTGAGTGACTTGTCAGCTGAAGAACAATGTTTGGTAAAATTAAGAATTTCGAAAGAAATTACTAATATTTGCCACTACCACAAAGATAAATATTTAGACAAATACAACCACATTTATGGGAAAAAATGTTGTCACCCATTTGGTTGCCACAAAAAACCAGTTAAGAATGGTTTGCGTAAAATACTTATGGATCACCTTTCAAAGAGAAAAAATGTAGATATCAACTTGATTCCTGGACAAGCTCTATGTTCAACATGTGCAACAAAAATATTTGTTGAGAAACCAGTTGAAGAAGAGGTGGATTGTGTTAAAAATGACCCTGAATTCCATCCTCAGCCTTTTGAATTAGTTGAGGATAACCCTTTGCATCAAGTAGAATCCATTTGTGAAACTTTGGAACTATCTCCTTTGTGTAAAATAAGTAAGCTTAACACAGAACAGCGACTGTCAGCTTTACAAAGAAAAACTGATAAAATTACAAGTGCAGTTAAGAGAAAATTGGAAGAATCTTTCCATAAAGATTTAGAAGCCCCAAGTCAAAGTAGTACAGAAATTATAGAAAGTGAGTATGACATACTTATTACCAAACTGAAAGAAAAATTCAAAGATTCTATTAAAGATGATAAAATTAAAATAATTAGTCTCTAGCCAAGATCATGGTCAAAGCAAAAAATAATTCAGGAATTCGGTGCTTCTGAATACATGGTAATGTTAACAAGACAGCTAACAAAGGATCAAGGTATCTTACCACATCTATCAAAAAGAGGTAATTCTAAGCAATATATGGGTCAACCTCGATTTTTCTCATATTACAATATAATGTTCCAATAGTCAATTAGAAAAGGAAATGACTAGAATTTCTTGCCGGAAAGCAGTTATAGGAAGCAGGCAACCGCCAGACGGTCATATATTGCTCAGAATTACCTATTAGTGATCAGGGGCACTGACGTGATCTGGGCTTCAAATTTGGAACTACTCGAGTTAATTTTTATTTCTAAAAGAGCAAGCGGCGCGAAGCGCTGCGCAGCGTGCAGGCATCGTGCGTGATCTGGGTATATACTGAATTAATATCAGTCCGCGCGACGTTATCTCGGCGTTATCAGTCACTGGCGGCCGGTACTAATCAGTTGCTATCGTGATATGCAGCCGTTCGGATGTTAATCCTTTTTTGTGTAATTCGTGCGAGTTTACGTTAGCGTCATTTATAGTTTGTTCTGAGGATAGTGTAACTTTAAGAAATTTTTTGTACGACCACGGAGTTTTACCACGTAATAAAACATGTCCGAGTTGCGGGGATCAAATGACCTTAAATGAAATGGATCACGTGTTTCAATGTTGGAACAGGATAGAAAAGACTGATCGTAACCCGAAGAAAGTGAAAGTCCAGTGCAAAAAGAATGTGTCTCAGTATAAATTAACTTTTTTCGAAAACCATAATCTCACAACGCAAACAGTGTGACGATTTGTGGCTTATTGGGTGTTATTAAAACCACCACGACATGACCTGCTAAGACATGAACTCGACCTGTCACATGTTGCTGTAGTAGATTGGAGTAGCTATCTCAGAGAAGTTTGTGTGATTATTCTAGTTGAAAAATCAGAACCTATTGGAGGGGTGGGCAAAACAGTAGAGATTGACAAGGCAAAAATCGGTAAACGTAAATATAATCGCGGCCGTATTATTAAAGGGAATTGGGTTTTCGCTGGTATTGAGCGTGAAACAAAACGTTGTTTTTTTCGTTCCTTGTACCAACAACACGCGGCCAAGAAACGTTGTTTCCTATAATACAAACGTACGTGTTGCCGGGAACAACAGTAATCAGTGATTGTTGGAAAAGCTATAATTGTATACAATATAACAATTACCAACATCTTACTGTTAACCACAGTTTACAATTTCATTGATCCCGATACCGGCGCACACACCCAAACCATAGAACATTTGTGGCGGGAAGTTAGAGGCAATACCCCAAGGTACGGCAACAGAAAACGTCATCTTGTTGGACATTTAGCTGAGTTTTATGTTTAAAAGAAAATATTCAGATTATAAAACTAGAGTACACAACATCTTTCGAGCAATTTCACATGTCTACAACGGTGTCACAGCGTACGGTGACCGCTGTGAACAACAACCCATTGAGCCAGACTCCAACTCCGACGTTGCCGACTATTAAGGTTAGTTGTTGGTTTTTGGTTGGTTTTACTTTGCTTTTCCGGCATGTAATTATGTGTTTAAAAGTGTTTTACAACATTACCTACATTACATTGTAATATGTTATAACAATTTATCAGTAATTTTTAATAAAAAAAGGATCACGCACGATGCCTGCCCGCTGCGCAGCGCTTCGCGCTGCTTGCTCGTTTAAAAAAAAAATTAACTCGAGTAGTTTCAAATTTGAAGCCCAGATCACGTCAGTGCCCCTGAACACTAATAGGTAATTCTAAGCAATATATGACCGTCTGGCGGTTGCTTGCTCCCTATAACTGCTTTCCGGCAAGAAATTCTAATCATTTCCTTTTCTAATTGACTAATGGAACATTATATTGTAATATGAGAAAAATCTAGGTTGACCCATATATTGCTTAGAATTACCCAAAAAGAAATGGTGGCAAAAAAAGTGAAGTTGTTAAAAATAGTGTAAAAGAATTTTACAAGGATGATGAAAATAGTCGCTTATGTCCTGGTAAAAAAAGAGTGTGTTTCAACTGTTATTGACAATGTTCGGGTGCATAAGCAGAAAAGGTTAATTCTTCTCTTACTGAATGAGCTCTATAGCCTCTATAAACAGAAATACCCTAATCACAAGATTGGTCGCTCTATGTTTTGCGCCCTGCGACCAAAGTGGTGCTTACTTCCGGGTTCATCAAATACACATAGTGTGTGTGTTTGTAAGCACCACCAAAACGCAAAGCTTATGATTGAAGGAGCGAAGCTGAATGGCAATTATAAAGACCTTGTACTTTCATGGTTTGTGACATTGAGAATGAAAAATGCAAGCTCGACTCTTGTGAAAAATGTCCTGGACCAGATACTCTAGTTGATGTCTTAGAAAATGAACTTGAAATCTTACCTGACGAAGTAGTTTTTTAAACAATGGGTGCAAAGCGATAAAGCTGAGCTCATAACACAGGTAATGCCCAGTGATCAATATTTCAAGGAAACAAAAGAAAACCTGGCAGAAACTTGTTGTTTAGTGATCGGGGACTTTGCTGAAAACTATACATTTACCGTACAGGATGAAATTCAAAGTTTTCATTAGACTAATACCCAAGCGACTCTCCATCCCTTTGTCATCTACTTCAAAAAACAAGGCAAAGTATGTTGCAAACCTATTTGTGTAATTAGTGACCACCTTGATCACAATATCACGACCGTGTACACATTTCAACATCACCTAATTAGTGAAATAAAGAAGATAAATCCTAATTTTAAAATGATAATTAACTTTAGCGATGGAGCAACAGGCCAAAATAGAAGAAAAGAAGACTAGAGAATGGGACACATATGGAGCAAGACAGTTTTAGATAAGGTATCTCTAACTCTTCTTCTATAGGACTGTTATGTGTTTGGTTCACTTTCCGAAGCGGTTCCCGAAAATTGATTTTTTAACCCTGTTTTTCGATACTTTTTTTGTTTTAATAAGGGGCAAAAAACGCTGCGGTTATCATCGCCCTCAAGAAAGAATTGACACCTGCTCGTATTTGGTGGTGTCAATTAGGTACATAAAGATTACATTGTATATAACAAAAAATAGGAATCACGACAAGTAGGTGAGTAAATAATTTATACTTAAAACTAGATAATAATAAATGTAACAAGGGAAAGACTGTAGAGAGGTCTTAGTAACCTATATAAAGACTAAAAGATAAATAGAACATACATAAGGACAAGGTACATAACCTTAAATAAATAAACTGTAAAAACTTAACACAATTTACTGCCACCAAGTTAGCTGTAAAGGGGCTAATTTGGCAGCATGCTGTCAAGATAATGATACATAAAATTAAATAATAAAATTTATAAATATTAACAACAATAGATAATCTGAATAAATAAGTTTAACATTAAATTATATTTTATTAATCAGCGACGTTGCATTCAGAAAACACAGCAATCTTTGACTTGCCGTCTCGTCATCACAAAGAATATCGTTCAACGAAGCCGGCAGATTCGAGTTGCGCCTATGTACCGAATAGCGAGGGCAGTCAACAAGCACATGTTTGACAGTAATGACAGTGTCACATGTGTCGCAGACCGGAGGATCATCTCTACGACTGAAGGGAAGACAAAGAGTGCCATATTTCGCGGATAATAATGTGTTTGGAATACATATCGCTGATGGCTTGTATACCACTAAGGGAGTCGCTGCAGATAACCAATTTTTTTTCATCAGAAAAGTTATATTTAGGGCCTTTTTGATGGCTGTTAATTCAGCCGTGAAAATGGAAGAGTCGTTGGGGAGACGAAAACCGTATCGTCTAACCCCAGTGACAAAAGCACATCCAGTTCTACAACGTTCCTTTGACCCGTCAGTATAGACAACATCGCAAGGTGCGAGGCTGCCTAGTATTTGACGGAATTCTTGTTGGTAGACTGTTTCTGGAGTGGATACGTTTTTAAACCTAGAGAGATTTAAAATAATTTTTGGCATTGAGAAGCTCCAGGGTGGGATATCACAGTGATGAACGACTTTAAACTCGTAATCGTTTAGGCCTATTTCGTAAGCGTAGTATTTGGCCCTAACGAATAAGGGTGAAGGATGATTTGGTCTCACTAGGAAAGAATTTTGGAGTGGATTTCGCAGGACCAGTTCAAATGCAGGGTTGTCTGGCTTACCTGAAAAAGCATGAACATAGTTTAGGGACAGTTGTTTGCCGTCTATCCGAAAGAGCAGGTTCTCCCGTTTCTGCAAGAGGGGAAGATAGAAAAGCTCCGGTGGCCAGTCTTAAAGCGGAATTATAGACTGGGTCAAGCATTTTTGAGAGCACTGGGTCTTGCGGACCCATATGCTTGACGTCCATAGTCTAAACAGGAACGGATGGTGGCTTTGTAGAATATGAGAATCTGGCCTCGATGTTATAGACGATGATTTGAGTGAATCTTTTCTGGAAACTATTAGTGAGTCGGAAAGTGACAGTGAATTAGGTGAGGAGTTTTTGGATGATACTGATGAGGATCCCGACTTCATCCCAGGAACGGACAATGAAGATTCAGATTAGGATATTGTAAGTCGAAATAATTCTTTTATATTAGGTGATAGGCCTATGCCAAACAACACAGATCCAAACCTAGGCACTCCTGCCCCAGAGCCAAGTACTGAAGTTAACAATGTGAGCCCTGTTCCTAGGACTAGAGGAGCTTCTCAAGCTAATCAGAGTAGGCCTATTGCCCCTGAAAAAAGTTTGGAGTGTTGTTGATGATGCTTCTGACTCAGGCTATGACCACAATTTTTCATACCATGAAGAACCTGGCCCAAAACATTGCCCCCCTTCTGATGCAAAGCCAATCTCTTATTTTAATTTATTTTTTTCAGTACATTTACTGGAAACATTTGTACATCAAACCAATTTATATGCAGATAAGTACTTGAAAGACCATCAAAACCATCTAAAACCAAACTCTAGAGCTCATATGTGGAAAAAAGTAACAGTAGGTGAAATAAAAGCATTTTTGGCAGTTATTTTTAACATGGGAATTATACGAAAACCTACGATTCAAAGTTATTGGGCAACTGCTGACTTACTTATAACGCCATGGTTTGGTCAGATGTTTTGTCGTAGTCGTTTTGAGAGCATTTTGCAATTTTTTCATAACGTCGACAATCGCACCCTAAAAAAGCCAGGTGAGACTGGCTATGACCCTTGTGGAAAATTTCTCCCAGTTATGGAACATTCCAACAGAGTTTTTAGAACGTATTATACACCACACAGAGAATTATCTGTCGACGAGAGCCTGGTTGGAACCAAAAGTCGCTCCCAAATTCTACAGTATTTACCGAATAAGCACCACCATAAGTGAGGAGTGAAAATGTGGATGCTGTGCGACTCAGTTTCGAATTACTGCTTGGGGTTTTACTGTTACAGAGGAAACAGGGACAATACAAACCAAGGTACTGGTTTGGCCTTTAATGTTGTAAAAAAATTGTTATCTTTAGGTCCTTACCTGAACAAAGGCTACCATGTTTTTGTGACAACTACTTTTTGAGCATCCCCTTAGCTGATTTTTTGTATTCGGAGAAAACTCATATCACTGGTACAATGCGGAAAAATAGAAAAGGCATACCACCACAATATAGGGACAAATTTCAAATAGGACAGAAAGTATATATGAGGAGTGATAGTTTGGTCTTGTTAAGCTACAGAGAAAAAAAATCACAAAGACAGCCTGTTCTTCTTCTTTCGACCAAATCCAAAGCTGAGTCTGTCCAAGTAATGAAACGTAGGGGAAATGTTCAAACTGTGAAAACAAAGCCTGAGATGATTCACTCCTACAATCAGTACATGGGAGGTATTGATACATCAGATCACATGTTGCACGGCTATTTGGACGAGCGCAGAACCGTTCGCTACTGGAAAAAAGTGGTTCTAGTGTAATGTATCAAGACTGCTTGTAATTTTTTTTTTTTTAATATAAGCCTAATTAGAAACTATATAGTACTCTTCTATTTATGTTTGTGTTGTGTTATAACAAGAAAACTATGTTATGTGTTAGCTGCAAAATATCCTCAACAGAGTGATCAACTTGTGAACTTCGACCAGAACCTGTGAAAATTTTGAATATGTGAACTTATACAAATGTTGTTGTAACATCTATAACCGTTCAAGGTAGGACATTCAAATTTTGGCTGCATGTTTATAAATAAAAGGTCTTTTTATAAAAAAATAGATTAAGGAGTTAAGTTACTACAATAAATAAAAAAGTTACAGAATTTAATGTGCAGCCATGTAAAATACGACATTTTTGTATGGAGCTTCTGGAATAACCTAGTAAATAAGAACCGGTTTTTCCACCATGTACCTTAAAAAAATCACGGAGTGAAAAGGGTTAATACATACCAGAAATATATCAACAACTCTGATTTAACGTTATTAAAAAAGAAATTATCCAGAAAAACAATGTAACTATACAGTATACATTAAAATGTATTACAACATTCACAGTTTATCAACGTCAGTAATTTAAATGGCAACTTGTACACAATAGTAACAAATGCTCAGACATTAGTGAATAAAACAGGAATGATGCTGACTTGAAACATTATTATACAGAGGGGTGCAAAAGTAGGTATACAGTTTTAGTTGGTTGGTAATACCCAAGTTAGCCACCTGATCAGCTGTGTAATACGTTTGCTACTAACAGCTGGCAATGTTTTCTCATTGTTACTGTTGTTATTATTACACTTCTGTCATCATGGCTGGTTACAAGACCAACGATCAACGAAAGTGGGTTTTGAAAGAATATTGGAAGACAGAAAACTGTGAAAGAGTTCGAGAGAGATGGAGAGAAGAGTTTGATACACCACCACCAACCAGATTAAGTATTTATAGACTAAGAGATAAGTTTAACCTTACAGGATCTATCTGCAATGGTCCAAAGGCTGGACGACCAATCACTGTCACTACTCCTGAAAACGAAATGATTGTCGCGCAGACCTATGTTCAAAGCCCAAAAAAGTCAAGAAAAAGGACATCAATTGAACTGGACATTGAACGCAGATCTTTAGGACGCCTAATGAAACGGTTAGGTTTGAAAATGTACATTCCAAGACTTATTCATGGGCTAATAGAGGACGACCCTGATCGTTGACTGCAGTTTTGCGAGATAATGTTAAACGAGGAACTTCAAGGTGCGGGAATTATTAAAAAAATTGTTTGGAGCGATGAGGCTAATTTTAAGCTTTCAGGTGCAGTCAATAGACACAACTGTGTCTATTACTGTTTTGATAATCCACACTTGACATTCGAAGAACAGCTGAATCAACCTGGAGTAACAGTTTGGGCTAGCATTTCATGTAAAGGTGTCATTGGACCTGTCATTTTTCATAACACTGTAGACCAACATGCATACAGGAACATGCTGACTGACGTTATACCACAAATCAAAATCCAGCAGGGTAATGAGGAATTCTACTTCCAACAAGATGGAGCTCCTGCCCACTATGCGACAATCGTGCGTGACCTACTAAATCGGGAGTTTCCTAACTCGTGGATCGGTCGAAGAGGATCGGTTGAATGGCCAGCAAGATCTCCCGATCTGACACCGATGGATTTTTTCTTTTGGGGAGTTGTCAAAGACAAAGTTTTTTTCGAAAAAAACCTCGTGATCTTAATCAGATGGTTGAATTCATTCGCCAAGCTTGCCAAGACATAGATGAAAATAAAGAACTTTGCCGAAAAGTGTGTTTAAGCGTAACTTCAAGTTACAGCAGTGTGTTGACTGTGAAGGCAAACAATTTGAACACAAAAGGAAGTAAGTGTATTGGTGAAGTACAACACTTTTAAGAGTTAATTTCTGTTTCTTAACGCTCTTAAAATAGATTGTAAAAGTTTAGTTTTTGTAGAAATAAACCTACTTATTCTTTAACATATTTAATTACTGTATACCTACTTTTGCACCCCCCTGTATAGCATTATGCTGTCAAAATATTATGACAACTGCTCAAGGTTTGGCAATGTCGTTTTTATAAATCGCAACCTGACCACAAGAGCAACAATAGGCAGAATTATGATAACTGTTTTACATTTTTGCACAAACAAAAAGAAATCATGTATAATTACAGCAACATTACATATAGTAATTACAATCAAATTTAAGACATCTACTCATAGTATGGCAATGCAAGTTATATATCGATCACCAAGTCGGGAATACGCGCACAACTTGGACTCGCACGTGGCAACAGGGGCTCCGACACCCTTGCCTACTGAACACTTCCTGACCAAGGACCGAAGTGGCTGGCTTCTTAACCAGTACATGACTTACGCCTCGGCAGAGACAAGCTCACATCAGCTCTCACCGACACCAGATAGGGCATCTAGTACCGGCTTAAGCACTCCCAGCGAGCCATGCAACTGGAACGGTCAGAGGACGGGTACTAATAACACCCTGGAGGGGGAATTGGTAGGAATTAGGGAATGGTTAGGTGGGAAGAGGCAGTTTAACGTCATACCCAGGACGGGAAATGAAGCCCAGATGTTTATGCAAAAGTAAGAAAAAACGGGCAAATACAGTGCTCTTCAATTACAGAAAATGACAGAAAACGAAATTTTGATGAGTTTTGGAGCCTAGATTGGCAAGCGAAAAAGATTTTTGTTCAGTTCTTAACAAAAAAGACAGCAACTGTACGACCAAGAAATAGAAAAGAAGTTGACGAGAGCAAAAGAAAGTTTTCAAGTATGTATTTTCTAAAAAAAGGAAATTCTACAGGTCGTGTTTGTAAAACACTTTTTTTAAACACTTTAGCTATTGGATCTTGGACAGCACAAAATTGGCAAAAGGCGCCTAATGAAGACTCAGAAGATGGTAACATTGATGAGCCAGAAGATGGAATCTTTTACGGCAGGGATCAAGAGAATGACAATGTAAAAGTTTCAAGGCCAAAGAAAACAAGAAAATCGAAATAAATTGAAAATCTGGAAGACTTCTTCTCAACATTGCCAAAAGTTGAGTCGCATTACTGCAGACAGTCATCTAAAAAATTATATGTCGAGCCTAATTGGACATCAAAGAGGGAATTGTATATGTTCTACAAGAGTGATTGGTGCCAAAAGAAAAATGTAGGCCCAGTTTCTATTTGTACCTTTTCCAATAAATTTGATAATAATAATCTGGGATTATTTCGACCAAAAAAAGATTTATGTGACAGATGTAAGTCTTTTAAAACAGGAAACTTAGAGGTGACAAAATATGAAGCTCACATTATAAGAAAAGAAGAGAGTAGAATGGAAAAGGAAGAAGACAAAAAGAACAGTAAATATCTTACTTTTACCATGGACTTACAATCACTATTGATGAGTCCCAAATCAAATGTTTCATCTTTATACTACAAAATGAAACTATCCATTCACAACCTAACCTTTTTTAATTTAGAGACAAAGGATGGCTTCTGCTTCCTTTGGAATGAATCAGAAGGAAGCTTATCATCAAATGAATTTGCAAGTATTACATCAAGCTTTGTTCTCTCGCTCCTTCCTTTGCCAGAAGGTAAGGAGAAGATAATCCTATACAGTGACGGCTGCTCATATCAGAACCGGAGCACTAATATATCAAATGCCTTGCTCCACATTGCAGTTAAGAAGCAAATTGTCATAGAACAAAAGTACCTCGAAGTTGGCCATACGCAAATGGAGGCTGACTCCATCCACTCTACGATCGAGCGAAGGCTACGACATAAAAACATCAACGTGCCAGCGGAGTATATTGCAGTGGTCAAGGAGGCTCGAATAGCTCAACCGTACTCCGTAGAGTACATTGAACATGGATTTTTCAAGTCCTTTGATGAACATTTGTTCTATAAAAGTGTCCGACCAGGAGTGGACACAGGATCATCCTGTGTTACTGATATAAGAGCGTTCCTGTACCTGCCAGAGGGAATTATTAAATTCAAACTCAACTTTTCTGAGGATTGGACTGAGCTTCCGCAGCGAAAAAATCTCGCAGTGTTGCCGATGGATTTTGAAAAATTACCAAGTCTCCACAAAACCAGACTCAAAATTAAAAAACGAAAGTACAACGATCTTCAGGACTTGAAAGCCATCGTACCCTCTGATTACCATCGATTTTATGATGACCTTCCTTTCATTGACAAGTAAAATCAGCTGTATATATATACGTCTATAATTCATGTTCAAAGGAGTTAATTGTATATAAATAAACAATGTTTGTGTATAAAGTGTAACTTTTGTTTCCTAATATAATCCTCTAGTCCAATAGTTTAGTAAAATATGTTACAGTATGAAAACCTCCTATCTCCAATGCAAACTGTAGGAAAACCTCTTAACTCCTAGGAAATATATATAAATATTAAAATGTATTGAAGATTAATCAGAATCAGGTTTAAATGGTTACTATTAAATAAAATACTGTATAAATACCATTAGTAAAACTATAACATTTTTCTACGCGGTTTATAGTTCACCCTGTAAAATATGCCATTTTGGACTTAGGAGGTTTGCTAATTAGTACGACGATATATTAAAACAATACTGAGAGTGGGTCAGCTGCTAACTTATCACTACGGCAATAGTTTACTGGACCTAATACAAAGTAATCATGTTATTTTGGTAATAGGTTATTGACAACGTTGTGGCTAAATGGACGGCGGTATAATACTGTTGCTAAAATGTGACGAATAGCTCTTTGTAAGATAGATTTTTGTTCATTTATAAATCTTATAATACCACGTTTTACGAGCGCACGCAATTGTTCTCGAATCACTAATTCTTAATTGAATATGGTCCATGACAATCTGTGACGTTATAATCGTTCCCGTTGTTTGAAACCAAGAACGGTGACCGGGAACATAGCCACTCCGTATTGACAAATAATGGTATTTCTCATCTCTATGCTGGAGTTTTACCGTAACAAAGCCTGGAACCGCCAAGAATATGAAAACTTCACTTCATCATGGCAGACAGGAGCAGGCAGAGTGTAAGTACACTACAATTCATTTAACCATATCCAATTACCTAAATAACTTTATTATTAAGATTAATCTTGTATTTTCTTTCTGGTGGTTTAATTAATTGTTACTAATGCTATAGTTTAATTGATAAAGATATTTAAAGATAGTAAAGATAACCATACTACAGTGGCTTCTTAGTACTTAAGATTCTTCTTTCACTAGGATAAGTTATAACTTTGAACAAAAATATTACAATAAAGCATAAAAGTCTTTATTAATCCTTTCAGTGCCACAAGTATTTTCCCAAGGCATATGCATTAACCCTTTTAGTGCCACAGCGTCGCTAATTTTAACTGTACAAAAAGTGAAAAAACTACAAGAAGAACGTTTTATTATTCGAAAATGTCAGGTCATTCGTGAGTCTATTTCGAAACGATTTGGCGATAGGAGGTATGACTCATGGAGTATTTTTCGATTAATTATGGAAGAATGAACTTATAATGAAATTTATTTTGGTATCTATTTATTAATTTAGTAATTTTATTTGGTAATTTATTTCCCTGATAAGGAAAACTCGTTTCAAAAATAATGGGCTGCGATGATAATCTGTTCGGTAGTTATTTTACAACAGCGTTTTCCCCCCAAAAGCTTACAAATATGCCAAAACAAGCCTGGCACTTAACCCTTTGAGTGCCAACGGCCGAGTAATCCGCCGTCCCATATCTGAGCGAGAAATGCCAACGGCCGAGTAATCCGCCGTTCCGCATCTGAGCGAGAAGTGCCAACGGCCGAGTAATCCGCCGTTCCGCATCTGAGCGAGAAGTGCCAACGGCCGAGTAATCCGCCGTCCGCAATTTGATTTTTGTTTGTTATTAAAATGACATTTACCACTATTGATTCTTATATCATAACTAGCCTAAACCCGCGGCTCCGCTCGCGTGGCAGTAGAGAGGGCTACATCAATCAAGCATCGAAAAGAAATACTAATTTTATTATACGTTTTTCCAATTAATTTATTGCTCTACTAATACATCGTAGCATATCATAAAATCTATTATAAAAGTTTTTTGTTTATTTTAATGCGTTTTGGTAAACAACGTTATTAGTTGTATTATTTGGAGCATAAATATAAAGGTTCTTCGGGTTTCCGACTCTTGAGCAAGCGACGTATAATTGACCGTGCGAGAAACATGAGGGTTCCAGATGGATTCCTGCGACGTTAAGTGATTGTCCTTGTGCCTTATTAATCGTCATTGCGAACGCAAGTCGAACGGGGAACTGAAGTCTCTTAAATTCAAATGGCAAGTCGGATGGAGTTAAGGGGATGCGAGGGATGAGGACATCTTCCCCGGCAGATGTTCCCGACAAAATCGTTGCTTCAATGATATTTGGATGTAAATTTTTGACGGTTAGTCGAGTGCCGTTGCACAATTTTGGTGGTCGTAAGTTTCTCAACATCATTATCGGTGATCCTACTTTCAAGAGTAATTGATGTGACGGCATTCCTGATGGTTCAAGTGAGTTTAAAAACTCCACAGGGTAGTGTACAGCTTGTTCTGGATCAATGACGGTGTCGATGGACTTGTACGTCGTCACAGCTCCCGGTAGCTTGTCTTGAATAGATATGTTTAGATTAGTTACTTGATCGTTTCGTGGTGCTAGAATCGCTCTTTCTCTAAGCCATCCGTGATTTTTGTAATTAGTGGCAATGTCTTGAAAAACACTGTTAACAACATCATTGATTGATTCAGCCAAATTGCAGAAGTCCTCTGGAAATGTTATGGAGTAATTGCCTGGCGAATTCATGAAGGTTCCATTTCCAATTTGCAAAAGCCGTTCCGAAAATTCTTGTGAGGCCGCATCACTTTGCAGGCGAACACGCATGTTT
>NW_025779542.1:0-30232 GCF_021130785.1 Homalodisca vitripennis | reverse complement strand
TATAAGATTATTTTTATTAATGGCATCAAAATGGGTCGGCTGAAATGCAAAGTGGTCTACAGTCATACAAAACCATGTTTCTGAGATCAATTGATGTTTTTAGAATTTTTTTGCAAATAATTTTGTAATGACTGGACTTTGAGTTAAAACAAGTTAGTTTTTTTGGGGTTACTTTTGTACAATAATCTTTTATTTTTTAAAGCATATAAACGTTTTTTTTAGCGTTGTTTGTTTTCCTTTAACGCTATAGCCAAAAAAACTGACCTTAGACCACTTTACCTTATAGTAAGTTTTAAATACCAAGTTTAAATTAATTAGATGGGTAAAAGTGAGTCTAAAGTCAGGACTTAGGGACCACTTTACCGTAAAACGTGACTTTAGATCACTTTGGCTTACGTTAGTTGATACTTTTAGCTATCTGGGAAAATGAAAAATAAAAAAAACTGGTAATAATAAAAAGTAGCTTACTTTATTACAGTTCAACTTGTAGAAAAAGACATGATAGGCCTACATCAGATAAATGTTTTTTTTTAATCAATGTTTTCATCTTGCTCTGGTTCAGCCACCTCTTCCAGAAGTCCAATGTCCTCAACATCATCACCTGTGATCAAGTTATGGTAGAACTCATGATGAACGGGTGGAATATAGTCCAAAAGGTCCTAACATATCCCTTTTCTTCTCTTTAGTCACAGGACGGGGAGCATTGTACAAGTGACTTTGTTCAATCAACCCAACAGGTATTTGGTCCATTGTTTCGATTTTTCTTTGTCCTTTTGTTTCGACCAAGCGAGAGACACTGATTCAAACTGTACATCTTTCTGTAGAGTTTCCTTGTAGAAAAGGACAAAAGGTTCTTCTCTGATAAATCTGATCCACTGGGTTTTTCAGCCAGTTGAATTTTCCTTTATCAACGTTCACTGACCGTTTAGTTACAGCATCAACTAACTCCGTGGTGGAATAGAAGTCCTCTCTGCCCATTTTTGTTAAGTGAAACGGATTCTTACTTCGGCATTTCAGGATGGCATCATTCCACTCATTTGGGGAATAAATTACCTGTAGCTTTTTTGCGCATAGGACTCGATTGAAGCAAAGTCCGTGTCATTTGGTAAAAATGAATGACCACTTACCATGTATTTCAAATCAATTACATCGATAGACGTTTCCATCTGTGTCCAACTTTTGCATAGCAAGAGCAAAGTTCCAATTTCTGTTTTGTCCAGTACATGTAATCGCTGTACATAACAATATGTTTGCAATCTTTAGCCCTTGATAGCAAGTGCTTGGTTACGCAGGAACTAATCTCTTGGGAACCACGGGAAGCTTGGGTTTCGTCCCCATGTGTACATAAACCCTAACCCATTTTTTAGTTCGTGACACCCTAAATTGTACAAATACATGTTTCGCTTATAATAACTATACCAGTAGTAAGTCTAAGAAATGGTAAAGCTTTTTCTAGGTCAAATGTGAACGCATAATAGTTTGGATCATCTTTTGATTGCTTTGCGTCTTCGTCCTTTGCTGACCTAGCAGCTTCTGCTTTTCTTAAATGCAGTTCATGCATTGCTTTCAAATGTTGTTTTTTCCTGCTCATTTTGTAATACGTTCAATTTTATTTTAAACACATCACATTTTCCGCAAGTATCTTTTTAGAGGGGAATGAAAATGTAAGTTGAACTCAGTGTTAAATGTGCGACGATACACCGCCTCACTGACAGGATCGCCTTTTCCATTACAGTATTCTAAATACGACTTGTACATAGCAGTGATGGTCAAGTGTGATGGTAAATACTTTCTGTTAGGGTTTTGAGTCCTAGTATAATGCGATTGGTACGCAGGAAAAGAGAATATATGTTCCCTAACAACCATTCATACGATCAACAGCAATTTTGTTTGCTGGAACATGACAGCCACGTTCGTCCAATCCAGGTGATTTTCCATCTTTTAGCTTCTTCAAGGATCGCGTCAATCGACCGGGGCTGATCTGAAAGGTGTCAACAAAATACTGTCTACAAACATTGATGTTGTTGCCATACCACATTATGAATGTAAAAATGGTTGGACGAGCTCTTGTTTGGGCGGGAACCATCCCTTGGCCGACGACATTTATGGGATTTCTTGCTTAACCAAGCCACACAAATAGGCATTTTGCATTTTGAAAGATCCCAACTTCCAAAAAAACTGGAAAAAGCATGTTTCCTTGTTTCTTCAATCAATGTTATTGTCACATTTCTTTTTGCACAAGGACGGAGTATTTCTAAATAATTTTGCTACAACTGTTTTACCTTTCTCTGTTTTATAGGACGAACCAGAATTCCTTTGCTTCTTTCTAATTTGTCGCTTGCTTTCTCTTCTTTGACGTTTTCGTGTCCTTTTGGGTGGCTCTTCTTGAACAGCAACTGGAATAATTTCATCATGTCCTTCGCCATCACAATCACCAGCAGAATTTTCAGGGTTTCCAGAGTGCCGAGAGTCATCTGTAACAAAAAACACATATTCGTTTATACAGATTGAACTATAGCTGTACGCTCTAAAAAAAGTACCTAGTAATGTGTAGATCTAGGCCCAGCCCGGTACAAGTTTTGAGGTTAGGTTCATAATTATTTATTTTCTTACCTGAACTAAATTCATCAGAAGGTTGGAAGTCATCTGATCCTGAGTACTGAAGAACGCTAGGCTCACTAGGTGTATCATCGTCTACCATTACCGTTAACTTTATAAACACAACAATAATTGGCAAAAGAAAGCAACTGTTTCAAGCCTCAGCTGGTATGACAAGTGAATGAACAAATCGATTTCAGGCAAACTGGTCTAAGTCTGACTTAGACACTCTGCCGGCCGAATATACAGCTGACATCAGTCAGGCACAGTAAGCGTCTGTGCTCTATAGCGGACTTTTAGGCGAACTACGACTTGGGTCTCTTTGCTATAAAATGAAATCAGCTGCTGGCAATCCAAATATGACCATAACTCAAAATGACAAAAAAAGTGACTTAGACCACTTTGCCTTTCAGCCGCCCAAATGTAAGAAACTAAAACCATCTATAAAAATGTCATATAGTGGAAACGTTTCGGCGTCAAGCTATCTTCAGTGTGTAATTTATTATCTTTTAAGAAATTAAAGATATACAAATTTGTTTATTTCGAAATTATTAAATTTGGCACTGAATATTCCTTTATGTAAATATTTAAAAATTATAGAGAAAATTGTGTTTTAATTATCTGTTAGAAATATATCCGAGCGTATCTTGGACTAAAATTGCATAAAAAATGAGAGATATATATATCTATCATTTATTCATTCATATATATATAAAAGAATTGTTTTGCCTATAGGTTCAATCATTGAATCTTATTTAGTTCAACCCATTTTCAGGACATAGAAAATTATTCCATTATAGTGTACAGTACACAATATCTGCGTAAATTAAACCTCTAAGTTTACAGTACACCACATTTGGGCCAGCTAAACCTTTGAGTGCACAGTACACCATCTCTGGGTAACCTAAAACTTCAAACTGTTACGGTGAAACCACCTCTCAGTAAACCAAACATCTGTGTCTATCTGGAGCAAAGCTCAATATTCACATTGAATCATCTCTTCCCTCCATAGCCACGTTGTATAGATATCAGTTCTAAATATAGTGCTCTCAATTGTGAACTTGATGAGACAATGGGTATACCGTACTTCCTACATAAAAATATACTTTAATAAAAATTTTTATTGTTATTTAAAACAAACTGTACTTCATTTATTGAAATCGATAAATAGATAACAATATTGTGTTATTTTCCCCTTTTGAATACTTGCAAGTATTTTCCAATTTTTAGAAAGTTGAAGTATTTTTCTTATTTGAAAAGTTGGTTCAAGTAGTATTTAGGCAGTATAAAAATAAAAAAATAATTGTTTAACAAAGACATTGAATACATTCAATGACGCTGTATTAAATTAATAAATATATAGTAAGAAGTTATATAGTTTACGATTTGTACGTATGACAATAAGTAACACATAATTAAAACATTATTTTATTTCTTGTTTCTATTTGTTTTAGTAAAAAAGAATGTAATAAACTAGCAAAACAACATCTACTATATAATCGAGACGGTAATGACTAATAAGCTCTATATGTTTTGAAAGTAATGAGACAGTAAAGTTTTATCAATAAAAACTGCGTCACCTAATCAAAGTATGGTAAACACTGAAGGATTAACAATTCTTAATACAGAAAGCATTAAAAAAAATAAATATGCTTTATTTTAAAATGAAATGTATTGAAAAATTACGTCAGTTAAGATAGATGGACATATTATAATAAAAAACGTGTTCAATTTCGTAATGTTCATTTCCTCTTTGTTAGGTGTGTAAAAGGATAAACCAGCCTAGGCCGTAAGACTGGTCTGTCTTCTGCTAGTAAGGCTTCTCGTGCAGCTTCATTCCTTTGTAGAAGGATTTCTTTTCATGTTGGGGGAGATGATGAGCTGGCAGAACAGCAGAAGGTAAATGTGTGTCACGTTGCATTGTAGTCATGGACATTTTTTAGTAAATCGGGACTGTTGTAACTGATTTTCCCTTAGTGAAACAATAATGTTTATTATATAGTAAATTGAACTTATCGAAATGGTTCAACAATCTTCCAAGAAACTTCCTAGATTTGTCTTCGTCTAGTTTTCTGCATTGTTGGTTTTTTGGTTATTTATTCAAATTGTCTTGTACTATTAAAGCATTTAGATTAATATGTCAGTCTGGTAATAATTTTCGGATCATTCCCTTCTTGCGAGAATGATTTCTTGACCGAATTTGTACATGTAATTTTCAAATTTTTGCTGTGTGTTCAGATAGGGCTTTGTGAGATACTTTAATTTCCATGAAATTTTCAGGTGGGTTTTGTACAAAGTCAGTTAATTGAGGAGCTTTAATTCTGTGTAATCATATTTTAAGGTAAACGTAATGTATGAATGTTGTAACTGAAAAAAATGTTTAAGTAGTTGGCTTTCTTCATGTTTTTTATGTTTCTGGATTTATTTATATAAAACCTCACTCTCAGTTTAAGTCTAATAGAAATTTACTTATAATCAGAATTTGATTAGCAATATAGGTTTTTTGTTCAGTATTTAATAAAATATTATGACTATTAAGGTTTAAATTTATATGGTTTAAAGGAATAAATTGGTAGGCAGTTTTGCTTCAATAGGCACACGCTCCTCATAAACGGTATCCCGGGGGGGCGGGTGTGTCAGCGTACGCAATATAACTACGACTATCTCCCACATGATTGACCTCTTTCTATATACAACACCATTCTTTAAATTTCCACTCCTAACGTTAAATGATTGTTAAGATATGTAACTCTTATAACATGTGGTTGGAAGACATGGAAACATGTTTGTAAGGGGGTTTAAAACATATGAAATATTTTGATAATTTCCGTCAGAGCAAAACATGATTGCATAACTTATTCGTAAATGAAAAAATGCCATCAGTATCTATGTAAAGCGCTGTATAAGGTCAGGGAATTTCGTGTCTCATGAGAGGTTTATAAGTATAACCTCATATGCGTGTGTTACACCAATGGGCAGGTAATGGGTTGCTTTGATATTGAAATAGAAAAATTTTGTGAGTTTTAATCATCATATGCTAACAATATTTGGCTATATATGGTTGCTCTTAAACCGCATATAAAGAAGTATTTCGTAAAAGACATTCTTTTAAAACCTTACGTTTATTAAAGGTTAGTTAAAATGTATCCTAGCGGATGCAAATATAATTAGGAGAACGTTTTAATAAAGAATCTTGAAGTAATTAAAAGTAACTAATTAAATGAGTACCAAATATTTATGAAGTCGCCTAACGAAACCATTGGTTTAAAATGACACTCAAAAAGTTAATTCATTTAGGAAGAAATTTATTATTGCTGAATTAACTTCCTGTGTTTTTCTTTTTATTAATATTAAAAAGAACCCGATTGAGTAACGATAGTCTAAGAAAACATTACCTCTTTTCTTACATTTTAAAACTGATACCCACGGATGAACCCCGAGTAAACTAATTATAAGAAGCATCGAATAAAAATTGCTCTAGCGTGATTTTATGATTCTAATCTAGAATGTTGTAATATACAAAAGTACGCTGATTTGTTGAAGCGAGTCTAACTGATGTCACCAAGAGAGCGCCGTTTGAACTAAGTGTAAGAAACAATCAAATAAACTCCGTCTAGCGTGATTTCGTGACCTTAATGTGAACTGTTGTAATATATACATAAAGTGTCCTTAGGAACAAGTTATTCTATAGCGGACTCTTGGCTGAATTGTAATTCTTACAGAAATTGTATGTAATTACTAATTATCGTTTTATTTTGGATATTAGATTAATAAATAAGAATGTATGATTATTGCATACTTTGTTTTTTACATTTATTATAAGATGAATATAGAACAATGTTTTGGTCATCACTGTCTGAAAATTTACTCCTTCTCATTGTATTTTGTTCGTTCAAAAATATGAAATCAGAAATTTTGATTAAGTAAGACTAATTTTAAGGGATTAATTAAAAATGTTTAGTTACATAAGATATTATACTTAATAATATTGTTACACAAAATATGAAATACCTATCAAGAAACTTAAATTATTATTAGTAAAAGGTTAAGACAACGAGCAGAAGTAAGATTTGGTTTTATTACAAATTAATTTTACTTAATATTTGTTAATATTATTTATTAATGTAGCTCTTAAGTATTAATTTTTATTAAGCCTTATAAGACCTTTATCGCTGGTCTATACTGATTAATAATGAATAGTCTAATAAGAAAACAAGAGCACTAGGGTGTCTGCTGCTGTCAATATGATAAGCTTAAGAAGTTTATTAGAAACAATAACAAGGTTTTTCAAAATTATTTGTTCATTTTTATAGACGAAACGTATATATTAAAATACTGTAGTTTATGAAGTAGCTTTTGATATAACAATAATAAAAAACCTCCTAACAGGGGATTAATTCAATCTCCTGCTATTTCATAGGCAAATATAACATTAATACACGTTAAAAATATATTATTGAAAATTTAATCTGAAATTTCAGATTTACCACCCTCGGATCATAGTAGCTAGCAACAATTTAGTTCACCATTGTGTACCATTGTGTAGCACCATTATGTGGACGGAGCTAGCGAAACACAACAACACTGTCGAGCACAATAACGCTTTTCAAACCTGTTTCGTTATATGAATAATTAATGAAATATTTTCGAACGGTGTTAAGTGTATAAATAAGTAAATCAGTCCATCGATATAAATATAATCTACAAAGAATTACGAATTAGTTAGTGTAAATGGTTATCACATGAGGTAGACACTGTCACCTCACACCCCTCCTGTTCACGTGATGTACCCATTCAGTATGTGACGTCATCCTGATCAACAAACAATGACGCCGTCATCTAATTATCTCACATCAATAAAACCGTTAACTCTCGAGACATGCTGCATATACACATGCATTTGAAATTCCCCTGCCCATAATTTATAAGTAGTAATGAAAATTTAACTTTAAAACCAAACTCACAATATTTCATAAGATATTGTTTTTAAAATAAACTACTATCTTACAACACCAAATATCTTATTTAATTAATTTTTTACGATTCTTGTTTCTAATAAATGCTAAAAACGTTTAGTATAATAGTATTTTGCAAAATAAATATACTATTTTTTTATTACATAAATAATAAATACTATTTAACGGCAATATATTGTATAGGTAATACAGTTTAATCACATATTTATTTTTTATACTGTATAAAAATATAAATTGTTAAAATTTAAATTTTCGAGCAGCTGAGGTTTTAAACCACAAAAATAAATACTTTTCAAACCAAAGTTAAGTTAAAATGTTGTCTTATTATATTTTTTTGCCAGGACTTAAGAACTTCTAATAATGAAATATATTACAGGTTTGTAAATATATGTTGAAACAAAGACTCACAAAGATCATTTTTCAAAATTATAAGTCATTGCTATTTACAAAAACATGAGAAAGCAACCATTTCCATTTTTCCCGCAGCCAGTTTTTTCGATTTCCATAATTCTTTTTGGAGTTAGTTAGATTTGATACTACATTTTACAATCCTCTCCATTTATTCACTATCATAGAGATAAGATAAAATACAAGCAGACGCCAATTTTTTCAATACACCTGGGAGAAAAGTATGACAAACTCTCCACTAAAAAATGTTTACGAAACGGAAATATGGATATTACAGTCTTATCAGGGGGGGGAGCAACGGTATTGATTTCGTATGTTTACCTCAGCGTGATTGAGCTGGGCCGTCATGAATATTATGAAAATAGAACCAATACCACATCGTCTGTCACCAGCTGTCACACTTTAACTGTAACATGCTGTTATTATGTTTTTATTAGAAGGGAGCAGTAGTATTGATTTCGTAGGTTTATTTTATTCATCAATAAAACAGTAAATAATGAATGAAAAATGCTATAATATTATAAATTCACCGTAAAAGATTAATGTGCCTTTGATTTGATGTTTTGTATTCACGCATAAAATATTGAACCGATTGTACTTAAGTTTTTTCAAGGACATTATTAGAATACCCGGGATAAATATAGGCCTATGGATATTTAGAAAATCCATACAAACTATGCTCCACTAAGCTCTAAAGCGGTTAAAATTCCGAATTTTCTCTCCAAAGTTGCAAAATATTTACTGAAAGAGAGAGTTAAATGTAATCAGCTGTTTTTTGTAAACATTGTATTATAACAACACAAAGATATACTTAAATGATTTAACCTATTGTTTTTCGATTGCTAGAATGAATAGAGTGAAAATATAACAAAAGTAACAACCTATTTCGACATCGTGGCAACAAGGTAAAATTGTGGATGTAAACGTGTCGAGTATTGAAGTTTTTCCTTAGACATTGTGGACGGCATATATTCAGTAGCTGAAGAAAACAAGTTGACTTGGCATGGCATGACTTAACAAACTTTTCGGTCTAATATAAGAAACACTAGATTTAATTTTTTAACAGATAATCGTCAAGGAAACAGCGAATCCATTTCTCACTGACGAGGTATACTATACTGATTTAATGTATAAATACTGATATAATTCTTTTACAGAACCGAGGATATTGTATGATATAGCGAACATGGATTTGGAAGCAACTAAATATAATAAGCTGTATCATTTTTAATATGAATAGGAACTTTCATAATGTAACTATTATTAATGATTTGTTAGTTTTAATTTTGATTAACAACATTAACCTCTTAAACCATGAATAAATAAATTGGTTTCTTGATGCATGAGATTCATTTTCTTTTTTTAATATCATTGAACCCTATTGTATCACACGTGTTTTCACTAAGATAACTATGAACATCAACTTTGGAGGTCTGTCTAAATTGATCTAAAATATTTTAAGTGTTACTGATATCGTGATAAATATTCAATGCAACACAAAGAATTTTGCATAAGAATAGCAGGTAAACTGTACTCTTGTTTTTCATAAACAAAGACTACCTTATTAAGGAAACAATAATAAACCTTTTAACACCTTTGTAGATGTTATTACTTCTTCTTTATCATTTCACCATATTCCATGTTAATAAATCATTAATTTTAATACAAAAAAATGCCTACATTTACATGTATCTATCGCGTAAAATTTAATTTTTCTGTATTTAAAAGTGATAAGTTGTATTCTATTATACATTTTGGCACACATTTCAAAGGTGTGATGTCAGCAATTAAAGCCACTTCTTGTCAAGGTGTCAGCGCCATTACGCCACTTGACTCCTCGCACTTCTTTTAGCGGTGCTTAATTGCTTCGTCTGTACACAGTCACTCTTAGTACGCAGTTGGTGTAATTTCAGACCACAATGTGCTAAAAATATTTATATACAAATTTATTATTAAGAATTTGGTTTCATTCTGAAATATATTGAAATGTTGTTGGCGAACCACTAACATTTAAATCTAAATTTCGAATCTAAATATTAAATACTTTTCATTGAAATTGATGATAAGTAAATTTAGTGCCGTTTAGTTTTGTATTATTTAATTGGTTTTTTGCAATACGTAGTATCGTAGTTGTTGGACTTGGTTTTTAAACATTGAATAAACTTTTAACTTCGAAACGAATTCTTTATACGGCAACAACATACCTGTGTTAGGATAGTTTTTAAAAATGTTTAGTATAAATTTGTATTCCTTATATTTTCACATTTTTCTAATAGATAGTAAAGAACCTATTACAATATAGTTATTTATAAATTGCGATATAAAATAAAGCAGGTTTTTAAACGTCTTGTATTTTCCTAAAAAAAAACAAATCAAATAGTTTTGTTTTGTTATTTTCTTTTATGCAACAATTAAGCAACAAATTGGCTTAATTAATTGAAACACTTAAAAAAGAAACAAAACTTTCTCTCCCGAAATATTATGCGTAATGTTATACTTTTGAGTGGTTAATTTAACAGATGTTGTACATAACAATAAAATAATTAATGTATCAATAATTCTCAAGCAAATATGCAGAATATAAACAAAATAACACACATGACGCGTGGATCTAAGCGTTAATTTAATTTTAATTAAATTGTCAATCGTAGAAAAAAACTAGACAGGATGGCTAGTTTTCAGGATAAATACCAATAAAGCTATTAAAGTACGCTTACCTAACTTCTCAAACGTGTCATTGCAGATTCAGTAACCTTACGTTTATAAAAGATCGATTATGTAGCTACGATTAGGCAGAAGTAACTAAGTTACGCCTATCATACATAATTGACCACAAAAATCATATTTATTCTTACATTGTCTAGCGTTTTTATAGTAGGTATATAAAACCTAAATGAAAGTACATTAATAGAAATAATTTGTGGCTCCATAATTTTTGTTAAATTGTAACTGTATACTTCGACCAAAAATATATCTTCCTTTGGATCACGTGGAAACTTTTGTCTAACCTTTTTAGAATACCTAAAGAACAAACACTGAGTAGCAAAGTAGAAATCTTTGGTTATGTTCCGTAAAACTGACAAATAGCATCTGCAAACATTTCTCGAGGTTGAAGTTTTACATATACCAAAAATAATTATGAATTATTATAAGTCAGAGCCATGCTTAATTACATGATACCTTTAATTAAATAATTAATGGCCTAATCAACTTCAATCATTTATATAAATATATATATATATATATATATATATATATATATATATATATATATATATATATATATATATATATATTTAGATTTAATATACTGCTGAATAAAAACGGTTTAATTTTTAATTCTATGAATTGTTATTATTTTAACTTTAAGATTATACATATGCATTCAAAGTTTTCATTACATTAACGACGAGTTACTAAAGTATTTTCGATCAGGCTAACTAATATTTTTCACTCTGAAACTCTCAGTCACGTGATCTACCTGTCACAATCAGTCGTATGCATAAAAAAGAGCATAACCTTATACTTACCGAGATAGAAGGATATCCTTACACCTTTATGCATAATAAGTTGAAGTAAAACCTTATCCTTTCAAGTAAAAGGTTATCCTTTAAGGTTGATCCTTTTACTTCAAATTGAAGTAAATGGAAATGCATAACAGCTACCTTTTACTTGAAAAGAAAAGCATATCCTTCGAAAATTCTGATTGTGGTCAGTAGCACACTCATCGTTGTAGTGAAAGGTTACTATAACCTTAGTTAATTCAATGTAAGTGTCTTAATTAGTTTCCTTTATTTCATTGAAAGTGATGACAGATGTTGTGGACATGAGGGATGTGAAACAGTACAAGCCACGGTTACCTACACTTACCCGTGATTTTAAAGAACTATTTCGTTTTTAAGGAAGACGAAGTGGAGTGGCTTGCAAACAGATTTTTAGTTGCAACTGAAGAAACTCGGCTTTATCATCCATTCATAAGATGACAATATGTTTACGTTACCTTGCAGACCCCAGGTATCAAAAGGGTATCGGACAGGAACTTGGTATTGATCAGGCAACGGTTTCTTGGTCGGTGAGTGAAGTTGTTGACAGTGTAGTTGCACAAGCGAACCAGTGGATAAAGTTTCCTATAACCAACAATGAAATAGTGGAGGCAAACAGCTTTGGCAGAGAAAATTTCGCTTTCCATCGGCAATTGGTGTGGTAGATTGCACTCACGTAGGTATACACAAACCTTATCTCCACGGAGACGAGTACATTAACCGTAAGGGAAAACCTACTCTGAATGTACAAGCTACCTTTGACGCTAGTGAAAGGTTCATTAGTGCTGATGTGAGTTGGCCTGGATCAGTGCACGATTCAAGGATTTGGAAAAACTCTCATGTAAGAGGAGTACTGGCAAACAAAGCAAATGCTGTATTACCTGCAGATAGTGGGTACGGAATAGAACATTGTCTCATGACTCCTTTTGCAAATCCTATTCCTGGTGCTACGGTGATACGGTTGATCCATTTACATTCTCCTGAAGGATATCCTTGCAAGTATAAGGTAATCATTATAATATGGAAAAAAGCAAAACCTTTTACTGCTACCTTTTCCTTCAAACCATTACCTTTTACTTCTACCTTATACTTGAGAGGTTTTCCTTTAGTTTTATGCATATGACTCATTGTAACGTCATGTTGGTCATCAACAATGAAGCCGTCATCACATCTTCGCAGTTAAGTAGCTCGTAGAATATTCAAACCATGTTTTCATTCTATTAATTTGGTGGTTATAGAAGGAACGAATATGTCTCTTTATCCTTGTTTATCATACAAAACTTTAGTAGAGTTTTAAAATTTGTGTGATTTGGTTTCAGATTTGTTACAAAGTTACTACAATTATGTTTTAAATTTAATACTGAGACATATGTAAACGTTTATATTACTAGGTCATATACCGTTTTCAATGAAGGCGATTAAAGATAAAAATTGAATCAATTTATAAAAACGATTATAGATCTAGAGGTGAGTACTTTTACATAAACTCATGGCAAAAACCAAACTATTTTTTTAAAGCGATACAATCCAACATAAATATATTTTTTGACACTACAGTGATCTCAGCTTAAGGCATATTTCTAAATATCACAATTCCAGTTATATAAGAAGTTTCTATTAATGCGTGATAAACGGTGCGTTAAATCAGTCACTCTATCAGCCAGTACAGACAATGAAGGTTATATTGTAAAATTATTTGAAACGTATTTAAGAAAAACTTGATTTTGAGGTTTAGAAATCAGATATTATGTGACAATGAACGTACTATATGTAACGGATTATGTAAACTAGTATATAGCAATGGATGACCCATGAAACGTGACTCTGCAGGATCTTCACGTAGCTGATAAACAAATAACACTCTATTGCCGGGTTGCGTCAGCACATCAGCAGCTGACAGCAGGATACTGCAATGCTGATTACGTACTTGTATTGTACTGTCGTGCTAATATAAGGTCTATAATATTGTTTATATACTACCTAGCCACAACAGTAGGAAAACGTGACTGTGCAAAGTTTGTTACATAATTATGTAACAAATGACCATAAATTACCCGTACCATTACCGGGCTGTGTCAGCCCATCAGCAGCTGACGGCAGGATACTGTATGGCTGAGTTAGTGTTGTGCTTTCGTGCTCGTGTAAGCAATTAATCTCTGGCAGTCGAACATTGCAATGTTTACCATGTCCCTAGGTTTTCAAGTAACGCTTATATAGGTCTAATCTCCTGGTATTTCTGGAGATACTAGTGCCAGTCAGCCATATTTATAGGTATCAGTTATATTTAATATCTTGAGGTGAAACGGCCAGAAGAATCACAAGCGGCCTTGTTACATAATCACAACGCTTAACTTCAATTATATTAGTTTTTAACGATACATTATTTTTTGAGCAATTCTAAATGAAAATAAAAATTATTTAATACTTTACATGCAGCTCTTTAACAACACGTATTGACTTGTGCCATCTGCTATCTTTTTTCGGTGTAAGATACTCAATGGTTAAGATTTGGAAACTGCTAAAAATTAAACACATAACAGGCCGTAAACATACCAATTTAAAATTTGAACACTAGAACAAGAAAGCCATATACTTGTATTAATTTTTAAGGATTCCGTGTTTTATATCCTATTTATATTCACCGTGCTTTATGTTATACATTATTTGTGAAGTTTTATTCGTAACATTTCAAATATTTACAGCATATATTCTGTGTATTTTGTTTATTGTAGATTAAGTTTATTAAAATGGTGGATAATAAACTTATTATTATGACTCCTATTAAATAATAAGTGATTTGTAATACAAGAATTCACATATTAAGTTTATAATGTACCAGTAGTCGTGCAACACTAAGTATAATTCTATTAATAAGTTAAAATTTGTTAAATGATTTTGTTATACGTAATTTTGGAAATACGTGTTATTTTATGCTACAAAGTTATTAAAACAAGAGCTGTGTAATGTTGTTATGTATGCTGTAATTGACATTGGATCTCACACGCGTAATAAGATCCAAACAAAGGTTGTGCAGCCCGAGGGTTTTTAATTATCTGTTACAACAAAGGTTTGAAGAGCTAAATTGTTGAAATACAATTATATACGCAGAGCGTTTTAATTATTTTTGTTATTTACTTTCATTATATATATATATATAATGTATGTATGTATGTATTGGTTTCAATTGTGTAATTTAAGAGTGAAAATACGTGGCTAAATATTATACTCATAACAGATATTACACTAAATAGATATACTCATATATAGATAAAAAGGCAGAAAAATACGGTATATTAAAGTATATCATGTGAATTATTGGTTTATTTTGGATCATTGAGCCATAAGTCGAACTCATAAAGTACAATTAATTGTTGACTCTGATTAACTAAGAACAACCTATCACTTGTTCGATCATAATGTTAAATAGATCTAATACTTGTACAAATGTTATAACCTATAAACTTATTCTAGTTTGCCCAAGCTATTTAGAGTAGAAGTCTTTAGAGTATAAACTCAAAAAAAGATGGGATTGAGACACAAATGTATGGCACTAGGATAATTGTCTCGTATTATAAACAATTAATAAAAAAGTATAATAGGTCATGAGGATTTTTCTTGTTTTAAAAATTTTTTTTAACCCATCTTGTGTACTACGCAAATACAATTTTCTGAGATAATTGCTAAGTAATATGTAATCAGTTCCTGAATAAATTCAATGAGAAATTTTCTTATAGATTAATGCAAAACACTGACAAGATGTTGACAGATTGAACGTCTAATTATGGATTAAAATCTTTCAAAACATTCCACAGCGTAACTGTAAATTAAATATACCGTAACTACTTCCCAATTTACTGTGATTACATTTTAGTCTACAGATTACACCATGCCAAGCCGATGAAAGTGTAGGTATCTGTGGACAGTAAAGTGGAATAATATAATTGATTACTCAGAACGCTAAAGAAGGAAATTTGAGGTTCATGACTAAAACAAGATTGGAGTTTTATTAGCTTTAAAGAATTAGCTCTTGCTATTGGGTATAACTGTGGCAACATTTATTAGAGGTGTCATATTGAATTGTGTTTCTACATCGATAAATTACAAAACAAAGTAATCTGTAATAAAACCGGTCATTTGAGGCCAGTATCATACGGTATCTCTAACCTAAATAATTCTTATTACTCGACGAAACTTATCGTTTATAATACTAAGAAAAATACTGCAATATTGTAAATGTATTTTTTTTTATATACACATAGTTTTAGAACTTCAGAATGTGAAAGAATAAATAATTATACTTTGTTATCTATAAAAGTACAAATCAATTCAATCAAATCAATTGTTCTCTTTCTCTATACTAATGTAAAGTATAGTATTTTATGTGTTTTTTATTGAATTTTTATAGCATTTTTGTTTGGAAAATACATAATACTTGCTTAATAATTATTTATAATTTGCTTAACATACTTATTATGTTATGTTATTAATCTGTTACTAATTAAGTTTGATTACGATTTTTTGAACATAATATGAGTGAAGCTTTTTGTTTATAATGTTTTGTAATTGTTATTATCTAGAAAATAAAACCTTCAAATAATGAAACCACATTGTACAGGGCAATGTTTAACACAAGGATGCATTCTGGGCATTAGTGTCGGCCGTGTCTCCATGGACGTAAGTGAAAGCAGCTCTGTACCATCTTCTCTAATCAAAGCAGGTAGGGGATGGCACACTTCTGTGTGTAGATTACTAACAGCGGTTGCCACTTAGGGTGCCCTACCATCTCCAATGGACATCCTCTGCAATAGGCTAGACTTATTATTCTACCCTTGCATCCCTTGGCGGTCTCGAAATTGGCGGTTAACAATTAGCCGCTGTGGGAAATACGTAGGATTACCAGTGGCACATTGGTTTTTGCTGTACCAAGTTTGGGATCGTCTGTAGGGTTTAAAACAGCCAAAACGGCCTTCCTTGAAAATATAAACACAAAATTCTGACTAAAATAAAAATATTTGTTGAACATACTATTTTATATTACTATAAATATTTAAAATATTTAGTGTATTAATGTAATGTAATATTTGTAAATAAATTAAATTACATAGACAATTTTCTATAACGAAATAATTTGCTGTTTAAAACATACTATTAAAATTTAATATCGATTATGTAATTATACTTGTATAATCATATGAGAGGAAAAAAAATATCGTTTTATTTTCTTGTACCGGTTTTTACATATTACTAAAAACTGTAATATTTTCAATAGTTTGCTTATTGTAATTTATTATAAAGTATAGTTCCACTAATAGTTATTTTATATTAAGTACATTTGGGTAAAGAAAAATATACTTTGAAGTATGGTTTTACATGTGATATAAAGTAAAATGATAACATATAAAACAAAGCCACGTTGTTAATACCACGGATTCAATTAAACGTTTACATCTACAGTTGTCGAATAAATATCACTTGCTTTTTCACTGTTCAGCGAGCAGTGTTACGCAAGTATATTGTTATATCAGTAATCCTACACAATGAAAACTAATTTCAAACAATCATCCTTTTGTTTACAGCGTCATCCGGTATGTATGGTTCGGTTGCGAGAATTGGTTTCAAACCTTTGAAAATTACAAATTATTTTTTAATCAAACATAATTGTTTTTTATTGGTACTGTATTGATTTACTATCTTCATATGCACAGTAATTCCTGGGGCTATAAACTATAGTTATTTTACAAAATTATCTTTACGTATTCATAAATATATTTTTAAGTACGGTCTGTATGTAATATCAATTGAGATAATTACATATAAAAAACATAGCTACAGTTGTTGAACTAATATCACTTTTTTATTTATTCAGTGAGCAGTACTAAGCAATTATATATTTTAGTAATCCTACACAATGAACAACATTGATTTAATATCGCCATATGCACAGTAATTCAAAAGGCTATTCTACAAAAAGCGAAACCGTTAAAAACCTGTAAATTAAAATCATGTTTTACATCTATAAGTGTTTGTACAACCAATAGAAGAATTTATGAACATTAATAGAAATTTTAAAGTATTATAAGATTAAAGAAGTATATTCTTATTTACTGTAGATCCTGATTTCTGGGTTTCGGCCACATACTATAAGTATTAAATAAGAAAATACATAACAACTATGAGAACTACGTAAAATAATATTAATTTATGTAACTCACTCTATAAGCTAAATCGTAACATAAATTATCATTGTAAAATCAATAGTTATAACAAATAAAATTAAATCCATAAAGATATGTTATTATATTACGCATCCACATAATTCAATTATTATTCGAAATCGACTATTGGATACATTATGGATTATATTGTTACCAAATTGTATTAGAAGACTTTTTTGTATCATGCAATTATTGATTTATTTACAAACAATGAAACATACATAATTAAAAATATGTGAATATTTAAAATAATAATTTTACTACGAATTAGTTTTGCTCAAAAGTTAGGTAATAATTATTTCTTTTCATAATGTGCTACCTTTCTAAACTTCAAGAATACATATTTTAGGAAAGATAAACACACAGAAATGTAACAGTTTTAAAATTCTCATTAGAGTTAAGAAGTGTTAAATAATCCTCGGTTAGTCCCGAGTTACGAGGTGGAGGTCTCACCTAATTACACCATAAACCACAAGTTGTCCGGCAGCCCAGGGCTTGCGGTGTGATCTGTTTATCCTGTCTCCAATGTTGATAGATCAAATGAGTCCTGTACTACACAAACGATAAATAATATATGTGGCTGTGATGTTTGTAAAATAAGTTAACCTTGTAAGAGTTTGGCTATGTTTACATTAGTGTTATTTTTACACATTTTAAAGAAAATCTACTCTATGCAATCTATGTTATTTAAGTGTCAGTTCATATTAAATGTCGATACAATAACTGTTACTACAATTTCAGTGTTACTTTTATTTACATTTTCAATAAAAAAATTCTATTTCACTTGTCAAAGAACAATGCCGATTAAAAGAAAAGCTAGTATTCCTCCTTAGTGTATTTTTTAAAAGAAGCAATTCTTTGCATTAAATAAAGTCTCTTTTAATTGCAATTTTTAATCTACTGCCAATAAAACGAGAGATTTTTATGCTTTGACAGTGAAAAACTAAGTAAAGGAATAAACTGTATAAGTTATACATATTTTATGTTTAAACTGTTGAACGGTTTAATAATAGTTATTGAGTTTACATTATCTAAGTATCTCATTGATTATTACTAAATTTTAAATTACTTCAGTTCTAAAAATTTTATTACCTTCTTTCATCAGATGGTCATTTAAATCAGACATATTGCTACCTGTATTTTATTCAGGTTGAATAATCAGTGTTTTATTTTTATTATCTGTATGCTTGTGAAGAATGCAGTATACATAGAAATGAGACACATTTTTTGTAATTTATGACTCGTGTGTCACGACATTCTGTTGGGATTTAACTATCGTAACCCATACTTTATTTATTTCTTATTTTAGTCACCTATCTGATGGAAGAGATCAGAGTGAATATCTCTAAACACAGTAATACCGATTTATTGCACCACTGAATGACTTAAAATATCTACAAATTTATGTTAAATTCATGATACATTAGCTTCCATATAATTAAAGGAATTGAATCTTAAAATATTTGCTTACATGTATTACTGTATATTTAAAGTATTTATAATCTATATATTATTATGAATTCAGTAATATGTCGTATTCTCAAAAAGCGATTATATCTCATTTAACCCTAAAAACATAATATTTCATTTATTGAGGTCGTAAGACATTCTTGTATTGTACACGTTAACTAAGGCACGTAAAAATGTTATAGCTTCGTAAAATGTTTATAACAGTCCATGTAAGACATCGTCTTAGCATTGCATAGTGTTTGCCATACAGTGGACAACTTTGAAAGTCGGCCAGAATTGTATTTACCACATAAAATTTAGACATACAGGTGGAAGCAGTAGAATTTTACACCCAAAACTTCAGCACTCCTTGAAAAAATACTGAATTCTACATAAAGGCAGCCTCTAAAACTGACCCATCAAATATGATATTTCTATAAGCCGTTCGTCAAAAAACTATTTTTTATTGTAGCTTTCCATTTCGATAAAGTGTTGAATATTAAGACTATAGAGCTTTTAGGATGCGGTTGAAAAACTTTTATTCTTTAAAAGTGTATTGTATAGTCACTGGCAGTAGAGTTAATATCAGAATATAAGCGCTTTTAACATTTTAATGGTTCTAACAAACACCGACATTTGACACTTGTTGTCAATCTTCAAACCTTGCCAACATCAAAGTTCGCTAATGACCAAACTTCACTGATATACAGGGAACTTGGTTTAATTGGTGATTCCATTAAGGCTGGCTTTGTGGATTGCAATTATATTTTCTGTCCCACGTTAATCTTGACTCAGTTAATACACTTGATCAGTGAATAACTATTTGAAATTAAATTTTTTTATCAGAGTCATTTTGTTTTATTCCATACATGTTAGTATTACAACGCCTACACGGATCTTAACTAACCAACTTTATGAATTGGTTAGTTGTTTTATAAAATATTATTGATCTTTATTCCGTGAGCTATGTAGTGATGACCATGGTGAATAGACTAGTTGTATGTAATGACTTAATCCATGAGCTATTCCTATGGAAATAATCTTTACATATATAAAACATTTTTATCAATATGTAAAATAAAACTGAAATACTAGTGTATTTTTTTACATAAGTTTATTAATGTCATTACAGTTGTGTTTCAAATTTATTTGGCGATGTAATTTTTAAAGCTCTTGTGGTTAGAAGTCTGAGTTAAAGCTTAGCTTCTATAATTTTGCATAAGGTTTAAGCACGGTGCGAGAGTAGAGAAAATCCTATCACGAAGTGTTGTGGTAACTGAAAGTCTGTTTATAAAACTTGACATCAAAATAATACGTGTATTTGTAAAACAACTTGAACTAAAGAAGGAATTTAAAACTAGTAAGGATTTGACGAACTGGAAGTACAGTGAACTATTTCCTGAAGTGGACTTCTTCCTCAAAAGAATAGTTGTACTTTAATAAAGTCTGCTGTTAATAAACTTGGGCAGAGAATACTAAGTATCTACAATAGATTATAATGGATTTAAGTGAAATTTGTGTAAAACATGTGACCTTATCATATCTGTAATCGTAATTTATGAACACCTATTGACTGTTATATTTATATTATTTTTTGATAATAATTATGTATCAATTGGAGTACACCAAATACACATCACCGTCGTCAAAGATGCTTAAAAAGATGTTATCTGGAAATATGGCTGCCAAGTTAGAGTCAAAACCCATACAAATGTGTTGTCCTCTTAGAAAAACTCTATTTACAAATAAACTACAATATTTAATTTTGTTCTTAAAAACAATTCTTAAAATATGAAGGAAAACAAGTTACTGCACTTTTTTTATTGTAACTAAAGTTATCGCTCTAATTAAATATTATAACAAATGTTATTTATAAATTTATTGTTTCGTGTAAATGTGGATACAAATATTTTATTGCTTCCGTTATTTTGGGAATCTTATAATTTAAATATTTTTTCAATATAAATTACAATAATAACCCGAATGTCATTAAAAATCTATATAAGGTTATATTTTATATCTAATAGACATGCCCACCTGTTTATTTATAATAATAATAATAAAATTGTGTTGACCGATTAGAGTTCAAAAGCTTGGGATTAAGGAAGGGTGACTAGTACATTGTGTAGTGTAATACCGGAGAGCAAGTCAGTGTAAATTGAATTGCTTGGCAATGAAATGCAATACTACTTTAAATGTACACAAATAGTCTAGAGTAAGAGTAAATAAGACGGAATTAGATGAGATGAGCTTAGCAAGAGATAGACGGGTAGGGAAGTTGAAGAGTGGAAAGCAATACTGAGAATTACTCAGGACTGTTGTATTCAAGTAGAGAGAAGTTAGACTCTTCCTTACTTTAGTACGTAGTTATATAATTTTTATCTCCAGACGGAATTAATCAAATCATATTTAGTCCTAACAAGTAACTCTCATCACACAATAAAAACTCAAGCAAATATTAGTACCAGTGATTTATTGCACATTATTTAATGATTGACATAATCCGAGAATGTTTTCTGTCTGTATTTAAATTATTGAACCGTAACTGAGTTTTTTCTGATTCGGAAATATTAAAATGTTACCTATCTTAACTACTTAGCTGCGATAGTTTGATACATCATATTGTAGTAATGGAGAGTTTAGTCTGTCGTCCAAAGTTTACGCCCGATCCTCTAATTGTTTACATCGCTCACTATAACCATGCTGTGCTAACCTTATGCATGTTACCTTAAATTGTTGTAATGGAGAGTTTACACTATGGTTCCAAGTATGCCTGTCCCTATAATTGTGTACATTCCTCAGTATAACCATGCGGTTCTACCCTGTGTTAAGCTGGTTTGTTACCTCGGATTGCAGTAATGGCGAGTTTAGCCTGTGGTCCACAGTTTACGCTCGGTCCTCTAATTGTTTACATCTGTCACTGTAACCATGCTGTGCTAACCTGATGCAAGTTACCTCAGATTGCATTAATGGAGGGTTTAGATTGTGGCGCTTAGTTTATGCCCGTTCCTCTAATTGTATATATTGCTCACAGTATCCATGCTGTGCTACAAGGCCAAGGAAGTGAATTTCGAATAAGTATTCCTCATAATATGTCAATAGTGATATTTATTTAGATTTTGTAGAAGTTCTTACAAAATTGCAAATACTCTAAAATGAATGTCATAAATGAGAGCTGAATATTGAAAGCAAAGCCTTTAATTTTAATTAATGATTTTAATTGGAAATTAAGTGAGTTCATGCTATATTATTTCAGCGTAATTGGCTTGGAGTGCTGATTTAATTTGTTTCTTACAGAAATGCCATAAGTTATAATAAAAATGTTTTACTTCAATGCCACATAATCCTTTATTTCTTTTTGAAAAAGAGAATGAGGAATACATTTGAAATGTAAACTTTTGCGTCACGAGTGCAAACATTCCGCCATTTTTTTTACTTACATTTGTAAAGAGATTGCACTAAATGGATAAATTGAATTACAGCTTTTTTTTGAACTATGATTTTTTTTAATATTATTACAACTTTGCTTTAACACCTACTGAATAACAATGCCCAAAATGTTGCGATATCACACAGTTTACAGATCGAAACAATGATACAATAATAATAATAAACAATGCAGCCGTGATATTGTTTAATATGAACAGTAGCTTTCCCTTTAGTCCAATGTCTGTCCTACAGTGATTAATCAGACAGAGATGTTGGTCCACCAAAGAGATGACAACTCGTGTCACTGACACGAGACTGATCCGAGGGGGCAAGATATCATTACAAATGATTTAGCACGATATACACGATGAGACAGGGTAGGACTCATCTTGACAATAAAACCTTTTGAATAGGTTTATTTTAATGCGATTATCTGTTTGTGAATCCTTTGCTTTTTATGAGATTATATTAATTCTCGGTAAACCTGACCACAGGATCACCTAGTGGAGACTGCTTACTGTAATATTGACTGTTGTCTCCAAAACGGTAGAAAACTAGAACCCCCAGTTGCAGGAGTGAATACTCCAATACCTCTCAGAGTTGGGTATGGATTTTTATGGTAAATTTCTCCATCGATTTTTACGAAAAATGTCTCCCTGTGGTTACACAAGTCACTTTTGCTTCGAAGGTCTAGATTACTCACTTCGGCATCACTTTCGAATGTGTAACACATTTATTACTCTTACGAACTACAAAAACATAATTGTCGTTGCCATATTCATTTCTATAACTGATATCGGTTTATTAGACAAATTAAAAAAAACCTTTCCTCGAGTGAGTTTAATTCGATAATACATTCTTTGAAAACTACCGGACTTTATTTAGTTACACATATTTAAGTCACAACTATGATTTATGACCTTATTTCAAAAGTATTCACAAGAAGATATTATAGATTCTAAAATTGTTTATAGAATGTAAATAAATATTTATTCCAGTTCTGTTTTCTTTCACAATTCCCACTGAAGAATTACAGTTTTATCTACCTTCTTTTACTAACAACAAATTTATGTATGTAGAAATAATACTTATACTTTTGTTGAATGAATTAAATTTAAAAGATTCAAAATCGTGTTTTTTACGTTACATGTTGTATTAAATGTTATGCCTATAATTGATTATAAGCAAAATATAATTTAAAGACACCCGTGACTCTAAAATTATAATTTTGGATTTTTAATTTGATAAATCCTATTTTGCCATTTATGTAATACTGTTCAACGCGTGATTGACTCTTAATATTTGTGCAAATATTGAAATTGGATTTATTTCATACGGGATAAAACACTATTAATGATGTTTAGTTATTGGTAATGAAGATAGGTTAGAGCTCATCATAATAATCAGCCTTCGATATCGTAATATGCATTGTATGATTTGCAATGAGTATAATCTCGCGATGATCACATTAGTACTTTATACTCGTTAAATTTACTCCTATTAATAAAGATATGCTATAGACGTTAACATAATTTGTTGATACAATTTATATCTAAAATGGGAGTATGACTTAATACCAGAAAATACAATTTATTTTAGTTTAACTAATTTTATGACTGTGAAAATAAATAGTCGTGTTGCTTCGTTGGTAACATATCACTTGCAATATTTAGTATTTTATTTAATATTACTGTTTTGTAGATATGAATCATTGATGAATTTACCTGATTGTGATTAAATACCATATGATAGCATATTTAGTACCGTTTCACAACGATAAATTAATTAATCCTAGAAGTATTGAAATAATATTTAATAATTTTTTTGTCTTACAACATTCAAATTATATTAGTAAAATATTTTCAACTAAATTATGTCATTTTTTTGCAAATATAAACATTGCTAAGTATACCTTCAAATACTTTACATTCAATAACCGTTGAATAACTTTATGATTAACAATTTATTTTGTTATTTGATTTTAATTATTTTATTATGAATTTTATTATTTAACAATTATTATTTTTGGTATTCTGTTAATGTTTATATAGTTTTGTCATTAGTTCTATAATAAATTTTATCCTCTACTCCTGTGTGAAATTGTATCTTGTGCTGTAAAGATGTTTTTAGGATTACGACGTAGTTTCGTTTACGGAAGGCTTTGTTGTTACAAATAAATTAATTGGTCTTTTGTGTGGGAGGAAATGGTATCGTAGTAATGCATGTTTTATGTAATAATAATGTGAGTAATAATGTTTATGTATTTTGCATTACCATTAAAAACTCGTTTTTCTCTCAAATATTAAAAAAATAATGAAAATTGATTTTGTGGGCAATGATCGGTTAGCATTATTTCCAGCCTAACCGCAGCTACACCATAGCAGCTTGTTGGCATTGGGGTAATGATTATCTGGTGGTTGGAATATGTTACTACGACAGTCGTCTTGGGTAGGAGGAAACCAATGACTTCTATTGTTCACTTAGTGGATCTCTCGTATCCTATTTGTCACCTATTCTTGCCTTTTTCAGATTTTATAATATAAATTGGGCACTTTTGACAAATCACTGTGTTTGGGCTCTCGAGTATAGTATCAGAAGAAAATTGCGGTATGGCTGTAAACCTTTCCATTTAGTGGCTGAAATCGAGCAATCTCTGTGAAATATTGCAAGAACAATGGAAACATCTTCATCATAGTCTCACTGGAAGCCATTTCTATGATTGCTGTTTCTATTCACACATGCTGAATAATAAAAAAATATATTTTATTTGTTTTTACAGTATATATATATATATATATATATATATACTATATATATATATATATATATATATATATATAATATATTATATATACAGAATAACAGGGCACAGATTTGATATTTTCCATAAAGACAAGGAGAAGCCATTGGCCAAACATGCTAGCTGAGCACAAAAAAGACAAAAATTGAAGAATGTTATAACCTTAAAGGAAATAATAAGGTCTTCCCTTGTCATGAAGAAAATTTTAAAATAGATTAAATTTAAAAATCTGAAACAAGCACATCAATTACTTTTAAAATCAAAATACCCAAATGGTCTAAATTTAAGATAATTTGAACTTTTCCAAATGTCCATCTGTGCTATTAATGATATATCAGCTGGATTTTTGAATGTTTTTAGTTGCGTATTTACATTTTTGGTTATTTTATTTTGTTGTGTTTCTTGTTTTCTTCATTTATATTATGCTTCCTGAAGATGTGGGTTATTAAATCTCACGAAATATATAGAAGCCTTGTAATGATTTTTTTTAAATTTCAATAAGTGAAAATAGTATATGTGTATATATATATATATATAATTTCAATAAACATTGAATCGCAAAAATTACTTGCTCCGCCGGAGTCGAACCCGGATCTCTCACTTGCCGGGTGAATGTGCTATATATTATATATATTATATATAATATATATATATATATTATATATAAGAACCTCTTAATATATATTATATATATATTATTAAGAGGTCTTATGGCTTGCCAATACTAAGGATTAATAAACAAATAGAAGAATATAAAATAGTTTAAGGTCTAAATACAGTGTTGAATCTTTACAAATATAATATCTTTTCTTAGTAGAAATGAATAACACTAAGTTTTGATGTAGTAGTAATTTCGGGAGAGACATAAAATCACCAAAAATAAATAAATACCACCTCTGCTACTTATGGATACCAATTTTTAATAACTAACTATTCATATTTTTGTATATATTAGTTTTTAAGTTAGCTATAATCATGACATACAGTAAAAGCTGTCTAACCAACGCAAGCAGTATAAATTTTAAAAGGAGTTCGTATATGTTGTATTACTAACAATTATAAGGATAAGGTCCTGTTTCCTTGACAGTCCTTCCATTAATAAACAATTTGAGCAATGTATATTGCGAACATTCAACCTAACAACATATCTCTTAACAACACTTCAATCCAATGGATAATTTATTTTTCGCCCCTTGGATCACTGAATATGTGGTTAAAATTATCACCATTGCAAAATCTCTTGGGAAAAATGTGCCTACATCTTGGTAACCTTAACACGACATTAACCTATCAATCTTTTAGTAGTTAAAATCTGTTACAAGCCTGGGGATGGGTATGACACAATTCCAGTTTCAGTCACAAACAGAATTGATTATTTACTAACAATGACATGGAAATAAAATATGAACTGTACGAAACTTAATGTTTCAAAGTCAATTCCTGAATTCAAAGGATTGCATGGAATAATTTAACATCAAATTATATGTGCAAGGTCTCACACAACGGCATTGAGAGATTCTGTTTTGTCTGAATGAAAACAAGGGGGGAAAGGGGAAAAGGGAAAGAACGTTATATAACTTCGTTAAGTTAGCCTAATGGTTCCTTCAAAGCACGTGTAACACTCACGTAAAGACAAAGTTAATTTTCTCATTTTACTCCGAGCACGTCTTGGAGACCCTAATAAAAGATCCAAAGGATCATTCTTCTCGCTTCATTTCATTCAAGCAGTAAATCTCAAACGAAATAGGTAAGATGTAATCAATAAAAATTTTCATTATTAAGAGTTCAACATATGAAAGATGGAATTTATAAAAAAAAACCAAAAACTACACCCAAAATGATAACGATTAAAGTAAAACTAATATTCAATTTTCGTGTTTAATTTAATCAAATTAGGTTGAGGTTTTCATTCTACTTTCAATTTCCATTATTTATTTGAGGATTATTCCTTTTAAGGGTTATATTTGAGATACACTTATATATTTAAAATAAATCATAATACCCTTACTAACAACTTCAAATAATTTAAATTTACATCCTGTTATTTAAAATAATGTTATGTAAGTTTTAATTTTTAATATAAAGTTAAAAATAAGTGTGCAATTTGAATTAAAATAAATATATAAATCTTTCCCGCTGTGTAAATAACTAATTATACTGTTTTAAAGTAACTACTATAACTAGTAATATTCGATCAAAATTTTTAGTCGCTATGAATTCTTTGAATTTAGATAAATATACTGGAAAATGTAAAAACACTATCACCATTTATGAGAAAGTTCATTAAGATTAACACCACATATTCAAATTCAAAATACTTTTATTAAATTTTAGATTACATTTAATGCTTATACTTTCTAAAAGTATTAAATATTCGGTACGTTATCAATAGTTATATGTTACGAACGTATTACCCTACGTTTGGAGGTATGTATACTACAATATTACTGTATATTTTATGTGCTATGTATTATAAGTATTTGTCTGGTGATTAAGAGAAGCGTACGAAGTTTAAAGGATGCTGACAATCCAATATTGCCACTAAACCCTTTCCAGTCTTTTGTATAAAACTTTATCTTAGTTTACCTGGATACAAAGCTCCACACACACAACACTCTTAGGGGATGCACGAGGTAATTAATTATTCTGTTAAAAGCGGCTGTGGAGTGTTTCATAAGGGAAACCCATTATTTACTTTCTATTGAGATTATATAACATCTTATGGACTACTATATTAATTTAAAAAGTTTATTTATGATTTACATTACTATATATACTTATTATACAGACTATGAAATATTGATTCATATTTATTTGAAAGGAATTTTTTGTTTGTTCTAAAGATACAACATACAAATATATCACTCAGCTCATATAACAATAAATGATACTTTATTGCTGTTTTATTACTATTGTCAAAAAGCGTATTCCGTTATAAAGGTAACATTTTTACTAGGTTTGAGTGAAGTTTCAAAATAACGTATATACAGTTTTACATTTAGTCTAGTTCGTTTTTCGGAATGTGGTACGGTAAACTATGTTTCATTTAAGCATGTTAGTGTTCATTCCTATTTTTGATAACCCACCTTAAAAGTTTCATATCTAATGTCTATGTCCAATGTCGTACAGGTTAACCATTTTCAAGTATCTTATGTAAATATTTACAGCCTTAGTTTTAGATGGGAGGTTAACTGCATTTGAATAGTAATTCAATTAAATTGATTTGTTTTAAATTCATTCGCTGGCAAAACTTATGGAGTAACCACTTAGATTAAATAACACTGCTATTTGCTACTAATACATTTACACTACTAGATGAAGCCGCTGTTCTACACACGTCAAATGAAGAACCAATTGTATCTGGTTTGTTCTCTTTGATGAACTTAGTGTTTAATTGATTTTTTAGCGTCTGTTAATGTAGAGTTAAAATATAATATATTTAAAATGATTTTTGTATTGGTAAATATTCCTGAATAATTTTAATCAGATCCTATTTTCAGTTTTAAAACCTCTTTTCCGGATTTCAGCTCATAATTTAGCATAAGATGAGAAATCAGCTTATTCGTAAGTCTCCAGGATGGGTTCAATATGAGTAGGTCAGCAACACATTTAGCGATACTTTGTTAATTAAAAGACAAGAATTATCTAAAGCTATATTTAACCACAAAAATAATTTATTAATTTTTCAAAACAAATTATTCAAAACAGCTTCAAATTTATTCTTAATTGAATTAATAATTCTTTTTTATAAAAATCTGTCACCTTCTTTAAACTTTTGTTCATTAAAAAACTTAAAAAATTTTTGCCTTTTAATAATGTTTTTTCATTGTTACGTATCTTTAATAAACAAACACTGGCACTACTGGACAGTCCCAAATTGTTGATGTGGATCGTGAAATAAAATAATATATAATAATAATGTAAGAACGATGCTCTAAAATATAGATAGTCTTACCAGGACTCAAACATTTCTGGACAATTAATTAATTATAGGCGGGCTTGCGCTTTGCCAACACGAAAGAGCTGTGTATCTGGCAAACATCTGGAATTTGTATTTTCTGAAAGGAGTTGTGTAATTAGTTTTATTTAATAATGTAAATAACATAATTTCGTTCCGCGTGTGTTTTAAAATTTTTTAATTCTATAGTAATATTGTAGTTTTGAAATTAATAGCTACATTTTACAAATTTGGCTTGCATTGGCTGCTTTTTAAAGCGAGTTAGTCAAAAATGAGTTCACAAGGTATTAAGCAATAGCTAAGATTAGGGGATCTTTAAATTAATGTATCACTCTCTTCTAATATTCAAATTATAGATTTCTAAAATTGGTACAATTGACGTTATTGTAAGAGGAACCTTATAGAGCTGAATAACAATAACTTCTGTGTGAAATAAAAGTTTGGGACAGCTGGTTTTCTCTGCTTTAATCCGGGAGAAACACTGGCAAAACTGTTGGACAAGTAATTCTCCTCAATTAGAAGATTCTCTCAATAGAATCTAACAATATGTTTTTGAGATATTTCATTACAATGTATGTAGTCTGCTATAACAACATTGACGGACGATATTTGTTTCATTTACTCACACCTCGTATTATTGCATTGATAAAACTTGGGTTGAAAATATTTCTGTTATAAGCTAATCTGTGTAAATTTTGACTTACTTCAAGGCCCTTGCAACTTATATTAAAATACGTAGGCTATAATCAACCTTATAAAATTGCTCTGATAATGAATGGGCCATCGGATTTTTATCTTACTTTCATTTTATAAGTATTAATGTATAATTACTATCTGAGCCATATCATATCAGTTTT